>NW_009933317.1:36298-46346 GCF_000696875.1 Nestor notabilis
TTTTTTGCCCTATAAACATAACTATCATCTCTGACCGGTGAATTTGGTCTCTGCTGATTACAAATTGCTGTATGAACTGCCCTTTATATTTTGTAAGGCCAGTTGTTTTACTTTGCCTTGGTAATGGCATGAGCAAAGTTTGAGCCAGGCTTAGACCAGTTGTAATTACTTCTCTGGAAATACCATTCTCAAATGCACATATCCCTTTGGTAAAGTAATGGGGCAGGGGAGCAGATGAGGGAGGGGAATGGTGGAATTCACTCACAGAAATGAAATTTTCATGCATTCATTGAAACACAGAATATTTAAGACGTCTCTGTTAAGACAGGGCATCTTTGGCATCTATAACATTGTAATGTAATTAACTTGCTTAGCATCACATACAATAATACTCTCTTTCTTTTGCAGCCTGCCAAGCTTGCAAAAGCTTTCAAATACTTTGTTCAGGGAATGGGATACAGTAAGTATTGGTTTTATGGTGGAATGCTTCACCTGGCTATCAAAGTTTGTTGGGCATCTAAGCCCCCAGAGAGACCTCTGATGTTAGATGTGTGATCTTTTCCCAGTCGGATATGCATTTGCAAGGGGGAAAAAAACACCAATGGTGTTTGAGTGAAGGGTTTTCAGATCAAATTATATTACTACATGGTAGAGACCTTTGTAGACAGCTTAAATCCCAAAATACCTTCTTTACCTTGATATTTTGTAGGTTGATATTTGTAATATCCTCATTTGTCCCCTCATTGCATCACAGGGTATGATTCACATACTGCACATAACATATAAAACCTCATTAGTTCATAGACTTGTTTGATTTGTAGCTGTTTGTCCTTCATGTCTGTGCTTCTGATGACTGCTCTTGTGTAGATGCATTGCCAGCCTGGGCTGCCAGCAAAGTTAAAACGCATGAAAGTAACAGGAGGTCTGATGAGTTTCTTTAGCTTTCCTCTGGATTGTTGCAGCCACAGCAACATGCCATAAAGCTTTATCTTGAATCCCTCAGCCCTGGCCACCAGTTTTGCTTTTGTAATTCGGGCTCCTTAACTGTCTGCCTGGAGCAGTGCTGGTATTTCTGCACATGAAGCTGCCATGGAAAGTATGTATTCAACCATGAATGCTTCCCTAAGGGTGGATAAGGCTGGAGAGGAAGGCAAGGGCTTCCTTCCAAGCCCATGAAGCAAGGCATTAATGAAAGACTGTTCTTCCAGTCCCCTCTGCTAGCATGACCAGGCTGATGAGGTCCCGCACCGCTTCTGGCTCCAGCGTAACCTCTTTGGAAGGACAGAGGAGCCGGTCTCACACAGGAGAAGGCACACGGAGCCGGTCTCACACTGGGGAGGGAACAAGAAGCCGGTCCCACACCGGGGACGGTGCCAGGAACCGCTCCCACACAGACACACGCATCGAGCTGACGCCGAACTCGGCAAGCAACGCTGAACAATCAAGCCCCAAGTCCATGGAAGTGTCCTGTTAGATGGCTGTGGGAGGTTTAAACTGGTCACAGTGTGGAAAAAGTAATGGATGCCCCCTGTGTATCACAAAAACATAACTGGTATTAATCTCAAGCTATTCTGTAGGCTGAACTCTGTTCACCAGGGTCTGACAGGGACCAAAGAAAAGAAGCATCTCATTTGCTCTGTCGTTATTCTTCTAACTCAGACAGTTGCTGCTATTGTGCCCTCCTTCAATGGATGCCAAATTCTAAAGGATACTTGCCAAAAGCTGATGTGGTTGTAAACACTTCAGAGTCAAACCAGACTTGCTTAATATCCTCCTTTTAAAATCAAAGCTGTTACATGCCCCTTTATCTCTTATTCTCTTGAAGTAAACTGGCACAATTTGAGATGAGTTTCAAAGAGGGGGAGAGGAAAAAAGATCACTATTATGGTTGGCTTTTGACAAAGGAGACAAAAAATGTGTTATGGCCTCATGTTGAAGCTGGAGTCGAATTCATTGTATATAGCTTGACTTCAAATGATAGAGAAGTTAATGTATCATGCATTTATAGGCCTTCTAATTCCTTAGTATTTAAGCCTGTTTTCCTATGTACAATAATATACTACTAAAATAGGCGATTTAATGTGACTTTGAGACGAACTAAATCCAAGCTTTTTTTTATTTCACTTTTTTGAGATTTAGTTCCAGTCTTCCTTTTCTTCCCCCCTCCTAGACCCTAAAAAATGCTTAGCCAAATGAGGACACAGGATTTCAATTTGATAAGCAAGGTAGCATGTCCTGTTTGGGTTCTTGGGCCAAAGGGTTTACCGTACCACAAAAGCTTGTATAGTTGTAACAAGTAGGGTAGCTGTACATGCCAGCAAAGCAGAAACAGCTTGATTTTTCCTTCAGACAGTTTCTTATCTGTGCAACTCAAGTTTTTGTGTCCAGCACAATTGTCATGAATTCGGAATTCTTAAGCGAAGCCAGATCCAGCTGTTCTTTGTCAGGAGAAATGAATAACTGTGGGATGGTGTGTAATTAGATACTGTACATTCAACTGCTACTAATTACTAGATTTGAAACTCTGATGAGATCTCACTGGTGCTGAGAAGTGTATTGCACGAAGTGGTGGAGCGGCAGCGCTGTATCTGTGAAATACAGTGTTTAATGACTGCCTAAATGTAATCATCTTCTGGTTCTGTATCTTTATGCAGCCTCTTGATACCTTGGGTTACTTTAATGCTAGTGGCTTGATACCTTTCCGCCAGTCAGATTTTCACAGTTGGGTGTTCTTGAGCTTGTCCTTCCATAGGTAGTGGGGCAGGGTTTCCTGAGCTCCAGTGCATACCTGCTGCATTGCAGTCCTTACACAAACAAGAAAACTCAAATGCCGAGCAGTTAAATAGCAAACGTTAATACTTTTGGGATTGCTTGTTCAGAAGAACGCAGTCTAGGTTGCTTTATATTGACTAACTTCAGCTCTTGTGTAGAATATCCATAACAGCTTGTGGGAAGAACAGACAATTTCCAGAAAGAATAAAGCTATTGTGTAAAGTCTATCAAGAAAAGTTTCTTAATGAAGTATTTGTATTTATTACAAAACAAATAAATTTGTAACTTTGCAATGTCTGGCGTCTTGATGTTTTACCAGGAGTACAATAGTCAAGTATACTCTGTGTACAGGTGTATTCTTGTGTCATGGTTTAAACCTAGCCAGCAACTAAGCCCCATGCAGCCGCCTGCTTACTCCCCACTCTGAGTGGGATTGGGGGGAGAATCAGAAGAATGAAAGTCAGAAAAGTTGTGGGTTGAGATAAAGACAGTTTAGAAGGTAAAGCAAAAGCTGCACACACAAGCAGAGCAAAACGGGGAATTCGTTCACTGCTTCTCATTGGTATCACAGGGCTCCAGCCTGTGTAATGATGACTTGGGAAAACAAATGCCATCATGCTGGCCATTCGCCCCTTCTCCTCCTTCCCCAGCATTTCGTGCTGGTCATGACATCATATGGTCTGGAATATCCCTTGTGTCAGTTGGGGTCAGCTGTCCTGGCCATGTCCTTGTGCACCCTAAGCCTACTCACTGGTGGGGTGTGGTGAGGAGCAGGAAAGACTTTGTCTCTGTGTAACTGCTGAGCAGCACTAAGGAAAACGTTTCTGTGTTATCAGCACTGTTCCCAGCACAAATCCAAAATGTAGCCCCATAGAAGCTTCTATGAAGAAAATTCTCCCAGCCAAAACCAGCACATTTTGTCACCCGTTTGTATCTATTGAATCCTTTTTCGTTTGCTCATGTCTCTGCTATTCCCTACTTTTGTACTCAGAGGTTTGGGGTTTTTTCACTCCAGCCTACTCCTTATAGAAACAAGAAGCCCCACCTCACTTCAGTATTAATTGTTATAGCGTCCTGGTTTCAGCTACTCCTTCCTCCTGCATCTCAAAAAATCCAACAATAGGCAGAGGTGAAAGCAAATATTTGGCATGTCTGCGCCAAGGTGCTTCTAGATCTGATGGCTCAGCAGTCATCATTGGACTGGTACCAGCAAAGGGCTTGATTTGATTAACCACAGGCAGTGCCAGTGAAAGCGGGAGGAATCTGCGCCAATTCATCTTACAAAAGAAGGGCAAAGTTACGTTCTTTGCTGAGAATGGCTCATCATTCCTTCCACAAGGACACCATGGTGAGCCTGTCAACCATGGGCAGTTTATTCTTCTTTAATGGGGAGGAATGCGTCCAAGTCTTCCTGCAGCACAAAGGGATCTGTGAGCACTTTGGAGCAGTGAGGAGTTGCTAGGACCACTATAAATGTCAGCTTTGTAACGAAAAGTATTCATTTAGCAAGGAACATTATGTACCTGTGCAGAAAAGCTGAAGGACAGTACAGAGGAGGGGTGTCTTACCTTTTACAATGAGTTTGGACTCCTCGTTCCCTTCAGTACTGGTCTCCTGGCATCTTTAACTTGTACTGAACTGAAAAGTGGCAGGTTTATTTGAAATAAAAAATCAGAAATAAAAAGGGGTTTTTATAAAACCTCTTTCTAGATATTTCAAACTGAAGTTCTGCATTATACTTGGAGCCAGCATTAGCCTGGGTACTGCAGTGTCACTAAACCAGCAGAGATGAGCTGGAGTTTCAACTTTTTTTCAAGGTATGAATGGCCATTATGGGGCAAGAAGCTCCTGTGGCAGAGACGAGATTCAGATTGGATAACAGAAGGTTTCCAGAAAATAAACATTTCATTCCTTACAATGCTTTTGGGGTTAACAAGGGTGGTATAGGACAAAATGAGCCCTCGGGGACCAAGAGGCGTCCTGATTCCATTGAAATATCTCAATACCAAATCTTTTCTCAGTGATGTTCTTCTAAACCACTAGTAGAAAGGATGTTGTTGTTGCTGAAATCTGAGTTCTTCCCACCTCTGCCTGTGACTTGACATCTACTGTACAAAAATCTGGCTAGGCTTCAAGATGGCTTTTCCCCTCCCTGTCCTTGCAGAGGAGGAGTGGGAAAGGATGTGCCAATACCATGTTGTCACAGCAGGACTTTTGTGCTGAAGGACGCTGCTTTCCTCTTTTAAGAGTCCCTAGAGACTAAACAGCTGGAAACTTTAACCTAGATGTGTTTTGGGGGTTTATGATTAATGTCATGTGTTGCAAGCAATTGGCTGAGCTAGAGAGAAAACAGTTTATAGCAAAGCTGCTTATTTTTTCTATCCAGTGCTGGAATCCTCTTCCTGCCTGTTTTTGCATCTTGGGCAGAGTATCCGTTGCAATCCTCAAGGTAACGCAGGCTGTTGTTTCTACCAACACACCACATTGAGCAATGTCTCATTGCAGCATGATCCTCCCCATTCCCACATGCTCTCTGCTTGGTTTTGCACTACTTTGCACTGATTTGCACCATTTCACTGGAACTGAAAGTCTCTCCCTCTCTGTGTATATATGAACAGCTGTTTTGGTGTGTGGATTTAGTGTTTCCACTGAGCCAAATATAGGCTTTATGTTGATAGCTGATCGCTGCTACGCCTAATGTTTAAATAACTGAGGGAAAGGATGTCAGGGTATTTTAAGAGATCAACCCTTCCCCCCTCAGCCCTTTGTAACAGACAGACACAGGCTCTCACTGTTTCTATCTATTGCTTCATTAAGGGCTCCATTCATTTTACAAACAACACAGCTGCTGACCAGCGTTGGGGGGAAAAAAGAGAAAGAATGAAAGAAAAAAAGGCTTCTGATTGCAACTGCCAAACAGTTCAGTGCCTATTCCCTGCAACTCAGCACAGGGATCGCTTGCTCACTCAGCACCTCCTGGGGGATGGAGGACAATTGCTATTTGGATGTAATTAAAGAAGCAGCCCCCCACCCTATATGCCATGGTTTTGGCACTGGTGGCTGTGGGATGCAGACATCACTGGGCATCTCTAAAAGAACCCAAGGGCTGGGAAAGGGGACGGTGGCAGCTCTTCCTTCCCAAACAGCACCATCACGGTGAGCTGTGCCTGCAGCAGAGCTGGGAGAAGTATCCTTGGGTGACCCGACACTCTGTGCAGTTACTTGTGGCTGAAGGGGATTATGGTGTTCATTCAGGTCAAGGTCAGTGCGTGAATGGGGCTGGGAGGGAAGGGCTGTTTGCTGGGCAGTCACACTCAGGGAGGGCCAGTGCAGCTCCAGGTGAAGACTACATAGGTGACAGCACCCAAAAAAGAGCCAAAGCTGCCACCAGCCTGGACTTTGCATCCCTTGGCTCTGTGTGTGTCCATATGCGTGTATACATGTGTGTGAGCAGGTCCCTGAGAGGCTCAGCACCCTTCACGCAGGATGATGAGCAGGGAAGATGAGCTGCTGAACTGTGGTTTCACTCCACATGGTGGACCTGACATCGACACAAGGCATGGTCAACCTGCTTGTAAAGCCTGCCCCGAGCAAAGGTGTCACCCAGCCCTTTGCACACTGGTGTGATACACACAGACAGACACCCTTGCCTTACCCCAGGCCTACACTCACATCTCTTCAGCTTTGAATTGCCATTTATTAACTGATTGCAATGTGTTTTCATTTTTATTTGATAATAACAATTAGTTCTTTATCACCAGTGTTAAACCTCATCATGTGGTGATTCCCTTCCTGCTGCTCGTGCAGGCTTGGGCCAGGGGAGGTCCCACAGAATCAGAGCCAAGCAAAGGGTCAGCACTTCATTTGGAAAGTGCAAGGTACTTAGGAGATGATGGGTTTCCCAGGCTAGCCCAAACACAGTGGCTGAGAAAGCAGCCAGGAAGCCCTTCATGCAACATCGTGTGCTTGGCAGCTGCCTCATGCAGGCAGAAGACACAGAGGCCAGATAGGAGTTCTGGTGTGCCTGTAGAGGCAGCAGGGAAATGTGCTACCTTTGCTGAAAGCTACTGCCAGAGACACAGTTGGATGGGAAATGCTTGAAATGCAGAAGGCTGCCCTTAACAGCAAAATAACCTACTAAAAGCACATGAATAGGAAGGTTGGGGAGAGGGTTCTTTTACACCTGGTTCTGACAGCCACAAGAAGCCCACAGCACCCATCACTCTTCAGGACAGGAGGCCACTCCTCTTTAAATTCCTTTTTCAGGCTGGAAGGCAAGCTTGCTTAATCCTTACTGGGGTTAGCTCAGGATGTGTAAATGCAGGGTTATGGATAAGGAGTCTTTAATTTAAATGCTTTTCCCTCTGTCTCTACTAACATTGTTTGAACAATTTCTGTCTATGGCTGCTGCAAACAGGTTAGTCCTGCAACCTCTCAGATTGCTGCTAAAGAAGACAGGATAATCCAGTTGAGTAATGCACTCTACTTTGCTCAGAGACTCTAGACAAGCTATCCCAAGTCCAGTAAGAGTGCTGGGGGGAAAACCAAACAAACAACAAATGTAGAGCCAGAAACAGACCAGTAAATAAGGATGTGTGAGTTGGGGAGCACCTGGCTGCCAAAATAGTCATACTGAAGGAAATGCTCTCAGAGCATCCTCTTTCACCACATATTTAGTTTTATGTGTTCTCCAGTGCAGTGCTTTGTCACTGATTGCAAAAGCACACTTGGACATTGGCCAGGTGAGGAGATTGGAAAAGGAAATGAAATATCAGTCACCTTCTTTTGCTTGCCTAAGCTTCTAAATGAGGTGTCAGTCACAGATTCATTAATCATTTACCACTTATGATGTTATTCAATATCTTTAAACCGCGGCAGCAACATGCCACCTATAAAACCTCACCACAATGCTGTATGAATGAGTAATACATACTACGTAGGTGGAGTAATGCAGACTGACACTGCCAAACCAATCTGGTTTTCCCATTATTCTTTCATATATTTCAGCATACAAAGCTTAGAGAAGCTCAGAGAAATAGCTCTGTAGAACTGTTTGAATGGGGAAGTCACAGTTTGAAAAGGTATGTGTATAGATCTGTGCCTGTAGTTAATGAGAACACTCTATCTCCATCATTTTAACAAACTGCTTGTCCTAAAACTCCTGCAAAAACACAGGAGTAAAAAAAATCCCAGGATTTAGTTTACAAGATGACACAGTGTTTCTGAATACTGTGGTCTTACTGGAGCATTACGTGTCCACAGAACAACCCAAGTGAACATGTTGAAAATAGAGCAACTGCACTACACCCTGTTTCCAGTTGCACACACACCAAAAGGGTGATTTAAATTCCAGTCAGTGCTCCATGCAAAGGCATCTTCATAGGTTACATTCTCACTTCTTCAGAGAGTGGATAATCTGCTTTCTGGGGCTCCCCAACAAGGCAGCTTGAGGTACTCTACCAACTCACGTAAAGTCTGTACAGGAGGTTAATGGTGATGGTCACTGGAGCTAGCTGGAGTCTTGCCATTTTTATCAGCATGAGCTGACCCTCAAAATCCCATCCTCCTTCCTTATCCCAGCCTACAGGTCCAACAGGATGATTGCCATGAGCAGGACGTGTGTCAAACTGTGTTGGCTTAGCCTGGATTTCAACATCCTAGCTCCCATCCTTTCTCAAGCCTTTTCCTGGAGCGCTGCAGCAGAGGGGTCTAGCACCAGCTCAGATCCTGGTATCTCCTCAATGCTGTTATTGTTGCATTCTTGGATGATGGTACCACTTTCAGGTCCCAGCAGATACCTGGGCCTGTTGTATGGGGCACTGTACAAACGTACAGTGGCCACCAGTTCCTGCTGGAGGAGTTTTCACTCTCATCAGAGGCAATGAACAGTAGGGCCTTGTTCTGTCTCTGGAGAAGTGAGGAAAAGCCAGCCAAAGGGCTGGATCCATGAAAGCCTTTGAGGATCTAGATCCTCAGTGTATTTAAACAGTAACCACAAAAGTTCTTTTGTAAATACAGGATTTGCCCAAGTGCACAGGGAGCCAGGGACCTGAAACTAAAGGCTAGTCCATTGCCTTAGTCCCAGGGCTAATCTTCTTGTAAACATCCATTAAAACAAAGGCTTTCTAATGCATCACAAACTGCCAGGCAAGTTCACTGGCTACGAGTGTTGCTCTTTCTCTTTCAGTGTCACCAGACAAACAAGCAGTTGCACAAGCTGATGAGGCTTGGTTTCCTATACATTTATGTCCAATGCCCCCACAAAACCCCACTACAGCAGTGTAATAACAGCTATTCCCCATCTGTGATGCCTTCAGCTGTCCCTCTTCCATGGCTGCTTGTTTCCAAATGGCGCAACTGTTCAAAATCCCTTAATGCTGCTGTTATGGTCAGGCCATGCTGCAGACGTGTTGGATGTGTTGGCTGCCCATCAGATGTGTACGAGCTTTTGGCGGGGGCAGTGTGGTGGGCTTCTTCCGTGCCTTGCTATTTTATTTAACTTGTTATAGCAGGAATCACAATACTTCTGAGATCTTCACTCTTCTGCCTACTTTGTTTGATGTTTCCCACAAAGGGACTGACTGACAGACAAGTGCACAGTAGTTTCATATGCCTTGTTCCCTTGGGAAACCAAGAGAGAAACAGAAACATCTTGGGTGTATTGGGTGAGATCTGTGGTTCCCAGGCATTCATTTCTCTAAGAACCAACTCACACTGGAGCTGCTGGTCATGCATTAGCTGACAATAGCTTCTTTTGTCTCACAATGAAAGCTGTGTGTTTCAGCCACCAAAGCATTTGATTATGGTTACAGTGTTAGCTAGTTGCAAAGTGAAGCAAGCTTATTAAGTGCCACAGTTTTGGGTATGTCTTCTAAGCCTGTTTGCTTGTTTCCTTATGTGTACATGTAAGACAGAGAAAGACTGATGATATGTATAAACACACATTATTTGTGCACTCCATTTTATGCACCACAGACTGCACTGTAGGAATACATGTATGTCAATATATACATCTATATTCATGGACATGTTCATATATGTTTTTATATATAATATTTTATATGTAATATTTTCTACAAAATTATATAAATGCATGCATATGATATTTTCTATATGCATAGCTACAGGCTGGGGGGAGAAGAGATTCAGAGCAGCCCTGCGGAGAAGGACTTGGGGGGGGTGATTGATGAGAAACTCGACATGATCAGGCTTCAGTGTGCGCTTGAGCCCAGAAACCAACCGTATCCTGGGCTGCATCAAAAGAAGCGTGACCAGC
>NW_009933317.1:46734-50662 GCF_000696875.1 Nestor notabilis
GTGAATGGGTTGCCCAAGGAAGTTGTGAATGCTCCATCCCTGGAGACGTTTAAGGCCAGACTGGACAGAGCCTTGGGTGACATAGTTTAGTGTATGGTGTCCCTGCTCATGGCAGGGGGGTTGGAACTAGATGATCTTAAGGTCCTTTCCAACCCTAACTATTCTATGATTCTATGATATATATATACATATACATATATGAGTGTATATATGTATATATTTTTATATATGCCTATATATACATGTATATACGCACACACACATATGGTATTTTAAGATGGACAAGAACTATAAGACAGGATTCTGAGTCACATTTAAGGGAACTGACTGAGAAAGAGGTCCTAGGATGGCTTCCCTACCAAGCACCTCAATACAAACCATTTTCCCTCTTGGAAAACATTGTTAACTTCTTGGTCAAGGCCATTTTTTAGTATGTTCCCATGGACCGTTTTTTACCAATCAATGGAGTTTAAAATAGAGCATGCTCAGTCTTGCAAGTGCTGAGGTTCATTTGGGTGGAGGTAAATAGGTCAGACGTGACCTCTCCTGTCACTTCGTCCAGGCCAAAAGCAGTCATGAAGCTGAATCTTGAAAAGTACCGGTGCCCTCAGGTTCCTTATCAACAGAGGAACAAACAGGAGAGGCGCTTTGCACCCGCACTGGGACATGCAGGCAGGGATCACCCTTCTTTTCTGCCACTGGGGATTTCATGGAAGCTTCAAAAAAGAGATAGCAAAAGCTCTGAATTAAGGAATGACCTAGCTCTATGAAAAATCTATGGGCCAAATCCTTGTACATATATGTATAAAAACAAGCTATTGAAGTTAACAGCTTTTGAGGATATGCAGCATTTTTACCTGTTTTTACGTAAGGATTGCATTTACAACCTGCTCACGAGAAACTTTATCATAACCAGAAAGATTTATGTCTCCTGGGACTCTAGCTTCCTGTGGGTTATCAAGCTGAAGACAGACAACTTGTCAATTGAAACTAAAGCAAACGAAGTGACTGATGTAAAACAAGTGCATCATCCCAAGTTCACCCCTGTACTGGTCCAGCCTCCAGACCGTGTGCCATTCAGCAGTTCTGCTGTGCCACCAGGTATTTTGGAAGCAGATATTGCAGTTCTTCATGTAGAAATATATTTCTACTCTCGAAGCGAAGCAACAGTCAACGTGCGATGGTGCATAGGTGCTGTACTAATAGTTTATTGGAGAAAAAAGCTGTCGCCACCACCCTTCAGTGATGATAAATCTATTACCTGGAAAGGCAGTGACATTTTTTTCTTCTTTTGGCTGACATTTGCATGTGAAACCATTTCTGCAGAAAATGTTTACACTGATGTTTACTCCCAGTAGCAGCCCGGTTGCACCTAGTGCACCAGAAGCTATGCCAAGGGTTGTCCTCTCCTTTTGCACCTTAACCTCTGTAATACATGCCTGCTTTCCTCTACCCCAGCCATGTAAAACAAAGGTATGAGCCACTGGCAGGGTGGCTGTGGGAAGTGGGACCTGTGTGCTGGTAGAACACAGGAGGAGGTGTTGGTCCCCAAATACAGACCACACCATTTCTATGTGAATAAATGGGCACATGAGGTATTGTCCTTCATCTTTCATCTGACTCTACATTTCATCCTTCAGAGCTAGCCTAGAAGCAAAACATAATCCACAGATAAGAGAATCTATCCTGAAAATATGAGCTCTGGAGTGGTCATTTTGGATTCAGTGCATTCAGGCTGTTCAAGATTAGAGTAGGTAGAGAAATGGTGAAAATGCCTGTGCTACGATATGCTCTAAGAGATCTAGGTGAGTCCAAGCAGAGCAGGACACAGAGGTACTTGGACCCAGTATCATGAAGCGAGAGACAGACTTATTGCACAGAAACATTGTCCTCCCTAGGCTTTTCCCATGAACTTCACCATGGGGTAGGATCTGACTGAGAATGACAGAGGGCTAGTTCTAGGGCTGATCTCAGTGTGACAGAGACTAGAGTCTAATCCTGAGGGTCAGCAGCACCCAAGACTGAAGTCCAGTGTTGAAAATTAAACATATGCCAATGCTTGTTTTCCAGCTTAGACCACATTAGTCAAGAAATGACAGTAATGATATCTGAATCTCAAATCTAAGCTACTAACAGCCATACTTCTGTTGTCATACTAGTGTACTATTCTTTCCTTTGGGCAATTAAACTGTTGGCCTAATAAATGGCAGTGCCAACAGGCCTGTAATTTAAGCCTTGGAATCTGTGCATAGAGGAATTTTTGGCTGCTGTTAATGGATGGAGGTCTATTAGAGTTGAAAATCCTGCTTGTTCAAGGCCTTTCCAAAAACAGTGTGGCAAAACAAGGAGACTTAACATCCTAGCTCAGGAAAAAAACAAATTGTACATTGGCAGCGGATGAAGATTCTCCTTTTATTTTAAATCCTCTGTAAAATCAGAGCAATGGGTCAATTCCAGCATTCAGCCTATTTAATTAGCGATTTCAGAGTAATCATGGTAATGAGCCAAGTCGGCAAAGATGTCATTGGGGTTCTTGCAGTTCAGGTTGCAGAAACAAGCATTGATCCACATGATTTTCCAGGAAAACTCAGTTCCATCTGGGCACTGGAACCTCACTTCAATAGTCTT
Organism: Nestor notabilis; assembly: GCF_000696875.1. NCBI lineage: Eukaryota > Metazoa > Chordata > Aves > Psittaciformes > Psittacidae > Nestor > Nestor notabilis. The sequence continues at coordinate 49,363 of NW_009933317.1, forward strand.
GGACTTGTAGGGGGTGCAGCACCTATTGTCTGTGCAGACGCCGCAGTATTTGGGTCTATATGGACTTTTGCTCACACATCCTGAGATGGTGTAGTTCATTGGTTCGTTGGCTCTGTAGACAGCCAAGCACTTCTTCCCAGGCTAAATCAGAGAACAGGAAAAGAGACAGGTTAAATATATGTTGCTGACATAGGTAGGACACACAAACCACCTTCCCCATATTTAAAGGGTTTTGAAGCTGTTAGGAGGCATTTTCCAGCCCTGATCTAGGTGTGACAGTTTTACACACTTACTTAGACATACAAACCTAAAAGCTGCAAGTAGGGTAACTGCAAAATACAGCTCATAGCCATGACCAGCAGTGCACCAGTGCTCTTCCACTAGCTGAGTCGCAGGTCTGTCTGAACCAGCAGCAAGCACAGTGCACTTGGCTTGTTTTCCACTGCAAAGGACCCTTCGGCTGGCACTAAAGCTCTCAGGGGAAGGTTTTCACACCACCATGTGGAACCATGAGGAGGACACGTTTTTGACCTCTTTGTGGCACAGTAAGTCCATGTAGAATTGCAGCCTTCAGAAGCCGGAATGCTGCCAAACAAAGGCTGACCCCGTGTCTGGACAAAGCCCCAGGGGTGTGTGAAGGAGCAGTCCCCACCTTAATGTGCTTGGTGATATCCACCTCGCAGGGCCGCATATTGCACAGGCGGCTTTCCTTCAGGAGCCGGCACTGGTCGTTGTCATTGGAAATCCTAGTGGAGATGCCCAGCCCGCAGGTCTTTGAGCAGGGACTCCAGGGGGAGGTGTGCACGATGCAGTTCTTCTGCCAGGCTTCATCCTCTCCCTCGTATGCTGCAGAGACCAGATTAACCCCACGTTATTCAGCCACAGCAGCTTTCCATATTAAATGCCCTGTCCCCAGCTCATTACACATTCAGGCCACTAACCCAAACAATGAAATCACAGCGGAGTGGCTCAGCGTTCCTGTGAACCCTCTCATCCCACCCCCTTTGCCACTGACCTACTTTGTGTCAGACCCTCCGGTGCTGCGAGCGCTTGGGGCCAGGGCTCATTTCTTTATCTCCCTTCACAGCCTCGCACAAGGGGGTCCTTGTCTGGGACCCCCAGGTGCTGCCACAATGGCAGACAATTACAGCCAGTGCAGTAAAGGGACGAGATCTGATCTCACCATGAAGGTTTATTTCTGAGCCCATTCAATCGATGCTGTAACAGAAAGTGGCCAACAGCCTGCTGGATGGCCGAGGGGCTTGGGAAGCAGCCACTGCCTTTCCCTAGGAGGAAGAGC
>NW_009933317.1:50695-66350 GCF_000696875.1 Nestor notabilis
GGGTGGGCTCTGTGTTGAAAGCAGCTGACAATCCCACTTCAGGTTCCTTCACAGCCTTGGCCAAGGTCCCCACTGATCTGCGACTCACAATACAGCCCGCAGGCAAAGCTCTGGTAGAAACTGCTGCATTGAGCTCGCTCACTAGTATAGTTATTACTATATTAATTATTACATTAAATATAATAATTGCTAATCTGCCCTCTATAAAGCTTCTAATTATGAAAGAAAAGGTCAGGCAAGCTCTGTTATGCCCATTCTGGGACACAGGCCATGAAGACATAAAGCTAATTATTATTAGCTGTTAGCTAATTATTGCTATATTATTAATTATCTATATTAGATGTTTTGAATTTGAACCTACCTCACAGTTCAAATTTACCATGGACAAAAGTGAGGGTTAAACTCTAGTGGGTTTAACCCACAAAACAGAGACTGAGACTTTGTTTCGTGCAACAAAAATACAGATCAAGGATTGGGAATAAAACCCTTACCAGGGTTTACAACAAGCATCCCATGTGTCCTTGAGCTCTGCTTTTGTGTCTAAAATATGGAGCTAATGTGGCTAATGTTACAACATTGCATCACAGGGTGTCATAGGATAAATTTAAGACATATAGCAGGGTAAGCCCATCTTAAACCTTTGGGATTATATCTGAGGCAAATGGCACCACCTCTGTGCAGTGAGCTACATGATCCTCACTACGAATGTGAGTGTGAGGAAAGAAGATACCTTATGTGATACATGATATAGTTCGATAATGTCAGAATTCAGTTCAATCAGTCCAGAATTGTGAACTGGCAGTGAAACTTCCACAATAAATGTTTTGAAGGTGTTTTGTAAGTCTGGGACTACTAAAATACAGGGGCTTTAAAATCACAGAATCACAGAATGGTTTGGGTTAGAAAGGACCTTAAAGCTCATCCAGTTCCAACCCTCTGCCACGGGCAGGGACACCTTCCACTAGAGCAGGTTTCTCCAAGCCCCTGTGTCCAACCTGGCCTTGAACACTGCCAGGGATGGGGCAGCCACAGCTTCTCTGGGCACCCTGTGCCAGCGCCTCACCACCATCACAGGAAAGGATTTCTTCCTCTCATCTAGCCTATAAGCCAGACAGAAAGCTTCAGTCCCAGATTAAACTGAACCCATTCTGTTTTCCAGAAGGCCCAGACTGCATAGAAAATGGTGATGTTAAAAGGATTTGTGACATCTTGCTGGTTCACATGTGTCAGTAGATGTGTGTTTCAGAAGAGCCTTTGTCACACAAGCAGGTATGGTGAATCTCACATTGCTGCTAAGGAGTTCAAGCACATCACTGGTGTTTGCATGTCCTCTCCTTCACTACATGCTGTATAGGAACCTCTCTGTTCCTCAGTCACATGAAGAGCAGATGCCTGTCAGGTCTGGCAGTACAAGCTAATACTTTGGTTGTAGAGTCTGACTTCCAGTTGCCTGGTGACAGAGACATCCACCTCAGTCTCACCATACCTGCAGAGGAGATGTGCCGTGGAGACGTCTTCCTGATTTTCTTGGAGTCATCACAAATCCACTGCTCGCAGCACTTCCCTGCTAACTTAATCAGCTTTGGGTTTGGGCACCAGACAAGGGGAGGACGTGAGTTTGTGCACATAGGAATACAGCCCACAGCCCCGTTAATGCACGTGCAGTTGTATTTGCAGTTGGGCTGAAACGTGTCCCCATTGTTATACCTGACTCCATTGAGGACACATCCTACACCGACAATCTCTGAAAGGAAAGAAAAAGAGAGAAAGACACACAGAGCACTGTTAGAATAATGATGGCAACAAACAGCGCTGATGTGCTCCTTTACCAAGCTGCTCCCTGGGCTAATGGAGCCAATGTGGAGACGCGTCTGCAGGGTGATGTGTTCAGCATGATGCTGAGCCAACTGTGGTCACACCATCTAGGAAACTGCTTTCGTTCTGAATCACAGCAAAAAAGAAGAATCTTTAAATGCTTCATGGAGAAGTTAGAAAATAAAACAAGCTTTATCCAAAAATGCTCACATAAAAAATCATTTTGTAGCACGCTGGCAAAAGAAGGACCAATAAAAGTAATTAAAGCAGATATTAAGTGAAATTTGATGTTTTCAGGGACGTATGAAAGGACCACATAGAGCTGCAAATACTACTCAGCGTTTCGCAACACCTTCTGAAGCAAAAGCAGAACACCAAATGAAGGACTGCTTAAAATGACACTCAATTCCTATATTTAGGCAACCAGATACCACCCAGTTTGTCACAGAACAGTTTTCTTGGAAAATGAATTTAACACATTATAAAGCTACAAAAATTAGTATTTGATGAAAATTTTAAAATAAAATCACATAAAAAAATCAATCTTTTTGATTGCCCATGAACAGAAATCACATTGATTCTAAAAGCAGCAACTTTCTTGTTTCAAAGTTGTAACTGTTATTTGGAACACAAATCTTCTAATGGAAAATTCGAGCTTCAGTTTCTGGTTTGGTCACACGGAGGCAGTGTGCAGGCACCGATCAGGTTGCTTAAAGTTTGAGTCTGATTGGAAATGGACCTGCCGTGTGGCTGCACCAGCACAGGTTGAAATGCTGGGTTCCAATTCTGCAAAGGCTTCCTACTTCTAGAATGGGCTGAATGAAAACATCAAACACAAACCCCTTCTTTTGTACAAAAATTAGAGTTGTTGCAATTTGCAGAACAGGTTCCAGATCTGCAGTTCAGGCTCAGCTCCAGTTTTGATCGTACTTCCACCTTTGTATGGAAAAGACATCACTCAGTGCTGGAGCTGGAGCTGAGAACTCAGGTAAACTTCGAGGTGTACACAAGGATTACGACAGCTCAAGAAAATGCTGTATTCCCTGGTATTTTCTACCGGCATATCCCTCCTGGACTGTGTTAACTCAGCCTCATTCAGGTCTCATATATCATGAGGATCATCAGGAGAACATTCCAAGATGTAGACAAAGGGGCTGTTGAATGCCTTCATGCAGAACCTCGCTGAGTCTGCATCTAAATTAGGCAATCTGGGAGCACATCCCTGTTCTGGTACATCCTTATTCTTGGCCTCAAGTGCACAATGCCTGCCTCCCCACCTGGGCATGTGCTCAGTACCCTGTTGTCTCTGCTTCTGTGCAGAAAAAAGCCAACAACAAAACGTGTGGTGAATCACAGAGGCTCCTATCTGATGTCCAGGTGACCAGATGCTGGACACATCTCACCATGCCAGTCCAAATACAGCCTGAATTTCCCACATTCTCATCCCATTCCCTTTCCCAGCACCAGTTCCTGGCTCTTTTGGAATCTCTATTTTCCACAAATGCTATTGTTTCTGTAGTCCTGCATGCACTGGATTCTCTAGACCTACATTTTGGCAGCCAGCTGTAAGCCAAATTCCTCACAGCAGTTAGTCCCCAACACCCAGCTCAAGGAGCCCCACTCTTGCCTTCACTCACCCTGCAGTCAGGGCAGTAGCTGGTGTACTCAGAGTGGGGTGATGTGGCCTATATATGACCCAGTGCATGAGAAAGAACACATCAGCAGATCCTGTCATGTGCATCTACCTGGATGCTCAAAGCAAGGGGAAGACCACAGCTTTCTATGGCAGCCAGAGACAAGCAGCTTCACATCCTAACCATGGAAAGACCTACTTCTCGTGCCCCTCAGCTGTGCATGCCACAGTACCCCTCATCGTATAGCCATAAATGTCACATCCCTGGCAATGTTCAAGGCCAGATTGGACAGAGCCTTGGGTGACATGGTCTTAGTGTGAGGCACCCCTGCCCATGGCAGCGGGTTGGAACCAGATGACCTTGAGGTCCTTGCCATCCCTAACTATTCTATGATAATAGGGGATATATTGTCATGGCAGTAGGGATGTGAAAGTGCAGATTGGGAATCCTTCCAGATCTCATTGGGGCAGCTGGGGATCATCACAGTGCTGTTGCCACAGGAATACTGAATGACTGTCATGTATGGGAGGACTACAGAAAACCCCAAAAATATCCAACCAAGAAAGCAAGCGTTTAAATAAACAAAAGTGAAGCAATAGGAAGGTCTAGGAAGGCTGAGGTAGCTTTGAGACAACATCCAGCTTGTTTTCCTCTCCCAACACAAGGCCAGCTGTAGCAATGTCATTCTTGACAGATGTTTGTCTAACCTGTTCTTACAGATCTCCCATGAATGCTGCACACACACTCCAGGCAATATATTTGAATGATCTCATATACTCTTTTCTTAACCTTGGATCTTTTCTAATCTTGAAAATCACTATTTAAGCTTATAGCTCCTTGTATACAATTTCTCTTGCTGTTATTTAGTCCGTACCCTACAAAATCTGTTTAGATTGCACTTTCTGCGTGCTTGGTTTTTGCGGATGAGCTAGTGCAAAGCCAAGTTCATGTCTTACTACACTTCCTTACAAGCCTTAGTATTTCTGCCAGCAATGCTAAACCTCTTTACTGCTTAGGCTTGCCCCTTGCAAACCTTCTGCTGATAAGTTTATTGGAGCCCAATGTTTGCAATCTTTTCTCTTTTCTGTGGATCTGCTATTCCATCCATCTCACAATCAACTCTCCTCCAGGTTTCCTTCCAATTTGCATTTTCTGTTAGTACCGTTCATGGTTATATTCTAGCCTAGAAGATCCTCCCTTTAAGTGTCTTCTTCCTGTTTATGAATCTAAAGCTGTTACCAATGTGTTGTAATAACATGCTAAACAGTCAGCATTCTTTCTGGTCAGCTACCTCTGTGATTTTGCTCATGATCTTTTCCCTTTTAATCATTGCCAGAGTAATGATTTTCAATCATTTATGACATTTATGAGCAGATTAGATTCCCCCCATGTTCTGGATCTCAGAACAAGTGAATATATCCCAGACACATAAAACATTACCTCATTTCTTTTTGAATAAAAACATTCCAGTCAATGAATTATCCCACCGAGATTTCATTATGATAGGCAGAGGAAGAAATCCTTCTGCTTCATGGCAGCTAACATGACTGAAACTGCTGTAAGATTAAGGCTCAGAACTCAATTTGCCACCAAAAAAATTTGCTAGGAGATGATTTGAGCCTGACCCTCTTGACAGAATATCACATGCTGTCCTTAGGGATCCACTATTGAGAATAAGCCAATGTAGACACCCAATATGGTGTCTTTAAAGACAGCTGCACATCTATACTTCCTTCATGCCCAACCCACTGCAACACCTCCTTCTGTTGTGGGAAGTCTAGAATCATCTACTTGCAAATCTGAAGACCTTCAAATCATAGAATCATAGAATCATAGAATAGTTAGAGTTGGAAAGGACCTTAAGATCATCTAGTTCCAACCCCCCTGCCATGAGCAGGGACACCACACACTGAACTATGTCGCCCAAGGCTCTGTCCAACCTGGCCTTAAACACCTCCAGGGTTGGAGCATTCACAACTTCCTTGGGCAACCTATTCCAGTGCCTCACCACCCTCACTGTGAAGGACTTCTTCCTTAGATCTAACCTAAAGTTCCCCTGTTTAAAGCCATTACCCCTTGTCCTACCACTAGAGTCCCTCAAATGCTGGTTTGCTCATTGCTCTTGGCTGCAACCAAGTCACAGAGCAGAAATTCAGATGTCATTTCTCATCCAGCCAACTGCCCTGAGAATGAAGACAGCTCTAAGGAAATGGAAGATGATGAACGGAGGAGCTGATGAGCTCAGGTATCTAGTGAGATAAATCTCAGCCATGGCTCAGACTGAGGGGAGCTGCCAGTGAGTGTCTAAGTCAAAAATATATGTACATCACTTACGTGCACATACTCCTATTTCGTACCTAGGTCTGTCTCCACTGTAGTCACAGTACAAGCCCCTGTGGAAGTCACAAGTGTCGGCCTCAGTGCAGCTTTCTCCACGCTGCTTGGCACACGTCTTGCAGCAGTCGCAGCCGTCTGTGACCAGGCTGACTCCTACTGAGCACCGAGGTGGGGACTTCGGACACTCGCATGGCCACTTACAGTACTGAGTCCGTGTGTAGGTCTCAGTCGTGGTGGGGGTCATGGTGGTGGTCTGGGCAGTGGCCTACAAAAAAGCAAACACAGCTTGGAGAGTGTTCCAGAGAAAAGGGGCTTGAAAGCCCTTTGGCGACTAGTCCTCAATTACAATCCCCTCAGGTCTGCAAGGAAACCAAAGAATAACTCAAAAAGAGCCACGTAAAGCGAGCTGTCACTGCTCTCCTGTAAATCCCTTCAGATACCAGCTTAGGGCAAATGCTTTGCAGCTTGGACCAGTATTTAAACTGCATAGCCCCAGTCTGCTGGTACTCAGCATTTTCCAGACCTCTCCTATCTAAGCAGAGGTCCCTCTCATCTGAGGGAACATGTCTACCTCCCCCTCTGACACATGAGAAGAAGGAGTGGTGTGTCCAGCCTGGGTTACCCTGTGGTGCTTGGCTCTGGCAAAGGACTGTGCCACCTATAGCTTATCCCTGTTGATTGAGAGCTGGTTCTAGGGCCTCTCTTGGCTGCTTAAAGGCTTCCTCATGCATCAGTCACTGCCCTTCAGGTCAACAAGCAAGGTAAAGGTCATCGTATTGCAGTGTGAAAGCTCATGTGGACCTGTTTGGCCTCATCTTCCTCAGGCTTATCCATAAATATGTGGGTCTTGCATCCAAACCACGGGATCCCATAAATCCACAAGGGTACCAGGAGCAGGCCTAGGAGTCCACCATCGTCACAAACAACGACTCATGGACATCTGTGGTGTATGGGTGATCTGAAACCCACAGATCCAGAACTCCATCACAAACCTCCTGAGGATGTCTTGGCCATTTCGTCTCTTCTTGCAACACTGCTAATAGCACAGCGGCTGCTGCCTTACAACGCCCTAGCCCTTGGACTTGAGTAGAGATGGGGTTAGGGAAGGAAAAGAACCTCTGAAGCCAAAATCTGGGTAACTGGCTGTGAACGTCATGATTCACAAATTCACCTGCCTCTGTCTGAAAAATGTTTTGCTTATCTCCATCCCTATAACACAACACACATGCAGTTCAGCTCCTGACAGAGTCCTAGTCCTAAGCAATGAAACCACAGTATGGCTATAACAATTCAAATCAATCAATCTATCAATCAATAATGTATTATTTCCTCTAAACACTCTGACAGCCACCATTTGCATCGTTCAGCAGAAGTGCTCTCTGTGAATCCTAAAGTAGTGATGAGGCTCTTCTTAGACCTGTCTATGATGGGCTCGTCCAGGTCTCACTGGAGTTCTCATGATATTTTCCTAGCCCACAAAATCAAACAACTTGAATATTTCTGCAGTGATTTTCCACCTCTGTCTTTTGGCACATGCTTTTGTCCTACATGCAGCCACTGTGGGAACTGTAAGTTGGATGAGTGTAAGTGAAGCTTCATAAAGTTAGTGTTTCTCCCATTAGCCATGAACAAATATTTGCCAGCATGGTGAGAAAGGAAGGAAAACTTTTATGGGGAGGATACTGCCAAGTTTCCATTTCCTGATCTCCATTTCCTTGGCAAGCAAGAAAAAAACCCAAAAGCACAAGTTAATTAAAAATCAGACAATCAGATAAAAAATCTGATCAAAGCAAATCAAGGTAAAAAAGGGATTTCGTGTAACACAGTGATGCTACTACAGCAGACACGTTCAGGTCACGACTACTGAGATGATAATGGAGTGCTGGAGTACCTTAGCTCATAGAAACCCACAGAGGCAGAGGTACATTTGCCTTCTGCACTCTCCAGTGACTGCAGAGCAAACTGTGGGTGACATTTAACAGCAGCGGCCATGCTTGTGATGCAGGAAGGATGCAAATCAGCCCAGTGACAATGCAAAAAGGCACCTTTTCTACCAGGATTACTGCACAGAAACCCGGATCTGCACATGGGAGTCAAGCAGGGCCCAGGAGCTCAGGCACAGAAACAAATAGGGTTATTTGTAGGCTATGACCCTGCTTGGGTACATGAGGTCCAGAAGCCCTTTTTTGTGACAAGAAGTGATGGCTGAAATAATAAGAATGTATCTCTACAAAGTTCAGACAAGGGAAGTCAAGGTCTAGAAATTACTAAGGTAATTTCATCCATTCATAGAATCATAGAATGGTTTGGATTGGAAGGGGCCTTAAAGCTCATCCAGTTCCAAGACCCTGCTATAGGCACCTTCCACTAGAGCAGGTTGCTCCAAGCCCCTGTGTCCAACCTGGCCTTGAACACTGCCAGGGATGGGGCAGCCACAGCTTCGCTGGGCACCCTGTGCCAGTGCCTCAGCACCCTCCTAGTGAAGGATTTCTTCCTAAGATCTAATCTAAATCTCCCCTCTTTAAATTAAATCCATTCCCCTTGTCCCGTCACTACATGCCTTTGTAAAAAAAAACCCTCCAGCATTCTTGTAGCCCCTTTTTAGGTACTGGAAAGCTTCTATTCTCCAGACCGAACAACCCCAACTGTCTCAGCCCACCTTCACAGGCGAGCTGTTCCAGCCCTCAGATCATCTTTGTGGCTTCCTCTGGACTCACTCTAACAGGTCCACATCCTTCTCATGCTGCATGCCCAGAGCTGAACACAGTACTACAGGTGAGGTCTCACAAGAGCAGAGTAGAGGGGCAGGATCACCTCCTTTGACCTGCTGGTCACACTTCTTTTGATGCAGCCCAGGATGCGGTTGGCTATCTGGGTTCCAAGTGCACATTTTGGGGTCATGTTGAGCTTCCTGTCAATCATTCCTGATTAGCTTGTACTGTACTATATATTTCCCAGTGTTTTGTCTTCCTTACAGTTTCAGATGCCTCAAACAAAAGGTTGTCCATGAAGAAAATGCCTTAACCCAAGGCTCTATGGGTTAATGCATCCCCAAGCACTGCAATTCCACAACCAACGAGATGAACACCTCTGCAAAGCCCTTTTCCTGTCTTCTTCAGCATCCTTGTTAAAAGACTCAAATTTTATTAAAATGCATTTCTAAACCTGCTGCTCCTGCAGTATCTGAAGGTGTATTTAAGCATCTTAGTAATTAGTTACCCTGTATTTAGAACCCTAAATTGTTAACACATTGATAATCACTGCCAAATAGGCTATGTGTTTGCTCTGGGCATAGTTCCCAATTCCATTAAGACCCCCTTTACAAACAGTTGGCCTTAAAGTTGGCTTAAAATCTCGTTTAAAGTCATGTTTAAACTAAAACATACCAGTATAATTTACTCCCACTTTAAGCCTCTTTGATGCTGCCAAAGTTGTTAAAAGAGGAACATTCAAATCAATGAAAAGCCCTGGCCTTTTAATAGCAGCATTTCTCATTCCACTAGCAATAATTTGGAAAGGTGCAATAATCTGTCACTTGAGAAGAGAGGCCTCTTCAAGTGCAATAAACCTATTTACTTTGTTGCTGATCATTAAAAAAAAGTGCTTAATAATCAAATCCAGGTACACAGATAAAAGTCACACAGCTATTTAAAGAACCCATTGCCATGGCCCAACCCTGTAAGCAAATCCCTTCACGGTCCCTTATTTCTATTGTCAACATGAGCAAGCAAACACTTCTGTGTAGATATGAAAGTGTCTGTAAATCAACACACGTAGCAAAGAGAAACCTTGCTAGTCCTATGGTTTAAGTTAATACGTGAAGGACTGAGGCTGAATTCCTGTAAAGCACTGGGTAGCTGGGAGCCATGTGGTGGCTTGTGGTAGGCAGGAATGTAGAGTAAATTATTTAACAGCCCTTCTTCTAGGTCTAAAGCCTGAGCTGGCCAAGGAGGCTCTTCACATGTCCTTTTAGTTACTAACTGTTGTAATTCCTGATGTGTAATTCCTTCAGCTAGAAGGATCCAGCGGTACGTCCAAGTCAGCCATAGGAAGGACACTTGGTGTGGGCTACATGAGCATCTTCCATTAATCAGTGTGGACAGGCATCAAAATACTATAACTGCTATGTTTTGCAAATAGGGAGGCCATGGAGAGGTGGAAGTGACATCGTGTCCTAGGCTCCATTGCAACACAGCCAAAACCCAGCCTTTGAAAACTATTGTCCATTGGACACTAGAAAAAGTGTACAACTGAACAGCTTCCAAGCCCTCCTCCTCTCCCCTCCTAAGTCCCTCAGGGCTTTGCTATGGGAGAAATAATTGCGTAGATTTATAAAGTTCCTGGCTTTTCCATGGTCAGCTTTCATACCTGTAATACCTGAATACCTTTAGAGAAGTCATTCAGCCGTACTACTTCAATGTCCCGTAACATTGTGAGATATAGACACTTTCTTATGAATAGGTATGAAGGTTAAGACACCATGAATAATGCTTTGTAAGTACCACAATAAACCCAACTTTTTCCCATAGGTGTTAATCAACAGGAAATGATGGCCTTCATTAGAAACTCTTAATACTGTTGGCCTTACCCAGAAGCAAATAAACAAAAAACCCTCAAGTAATTTAACCATAGGTGCTAATCAACAGGAAATCATACTGATGGCCTTCATTAGAAACTCTTAATACTGTTGGCCTTACCCAGAAGCAAATAAACAAAAAACCCTCAAGTAATTTAAAGTTTCAGGAATCACGTCTTTATGGTGACTATAATGTGCAGGAGGATAATGGTTTTGTTAAGAAATCCAAAATGATAATGAAGAGAAACTTCACACCAAAAAGCACAGTGATGAAGATTTGACAGGTTTATTTTAGAATGTTAGAAAAATAAAAGAATGTGCCTGCTAATAAATTAATTTTTCTTGGTATTTAACTTGTTTTGTATCATTCTTCTTCAACCTTGGGGTCTGCAGATTTGTTTTCTTCGATGCTACAGAGAACATATTCCACCACAAGTTATTAATGAGTTTGTAATTTTGCTGGTTGTGGAGATACAAGTCCATTCTCATTAAAACAAGATGAAGCCTTTCTCACCCTGCCAGGGCTAATAACTCTCTATTAAAGTTGCTCCTGATTAATGCTTGGCAAACTCCAAAATTACTGTCTTTTTGCATCTGCCGAGAGTAGTATTTCACTAGCAACAATTTCCAGCTAATTTCTGTGTTCGCATCCAAGAAGAGAGGAGAAAATAAAGAGATTACTTACTGCCTGCCATCACCACAAACTCAGTGGTTTTAATAGCCATGAGTTTTACTGCCCAAGTCTTAAAGATAGATACAAAATGCATAGCAGCATTTAGCAGCATGTTCTACCCACTGGCAAAGTATAGTTTCAATCTGTTGGAAAATACTGTAATTGTAAGTTTGTTTTAGTTTTGGCAGTTGGCAAGACCAAGTTATGCTGTTGAAAATAGTGTATACAGTCCAAATTGCAAGCCAGCCAGATGTATAGCAGCACTTCTACATAATGCATTAGGAAACCTCAAGCTTTGCCTTTAAGCTGCAAAGTCCTAAATGCATTGAAATATAGTCTTTTGCTTCCAATTTTTACAGGTGCTTAAAAATATACTCATGTACCCTGATTTCACTGTTGCAGTACTGCATGATCTTACTCTTCAAGCTTTTTTCTTTCAAGTATTTTTCTCATCAGGATGAACTGAGTGAAGGTAAGAAGAAGCTATCTATGTTCTTCACCTCCAGTTTATTGATGGGAAAAAGTCCAGAAAGGATTGTGACTTCTAAATTCAACTCTTCTGGCTATTGCCAGAGCTGTGAAATGGTTAGAAGTTGTCAGATAGAGGTCTGCTCAAACCATAGTACCTTATGACCTCCTGCTGTTTTCTCCTTGGTGGTTATTTGCTCTAAAAGAAGGACTTTTGATCTCACTCATAGCTGCTCAAGCTGTGTTTGGAAGGGCACATGCCACTGAGTGGACTACTTTTAATTTCCAACAGTCAAACACATGAAAGTGATATCTTTAACCTGCATTTCTGATACTGTCTTTCTGAGCAAATGCCAGCTGTTATTGATGGGGGGATACGATGTGATCTGGATTATCCCGTCTTCCATCTCTGACACATTCACAGGAGAAAATGGGCAGTGAGGATATTTTGCTAAAACGTCTTCGCTATTACTATGTGGTAAATTCCGCTGATTTGCAGACTGACCCAAACATCCTTACTTGGAGATGTGCATGCACCGAGACCTGACAGCATCAGCCTGTCACTGTTTAGAAGTAACTCCAGATGTTCCAGTTTCGCTGTCCTAAACATGATCACTGAAGTCAAAAACACAGCTTTAAGCGGACCCGTAGGGATGCATCTCCCAAGGAAGGACTGTGCACTTGCATCTCTCTGCCAAGCGACACATCTGCTTTCTCCTGGTTCCACCTACTGGCTGAACGATGTAGACAGCACAAGTAGAAATGCCTGTAGAGCCAACTCCAACAGCACGTGCAACCCTAAATGTTCCCATTAACCAAAATGATCTCAAAAGGCACCCCAGGAGACTCACCTCCACATTCGCAGAGCTGCAAACATCCTAATACTACCCTGACGTAGCACAGTTCCCAGAGGAACACAGAGTCTGGAGCATAATAAGGAAGTAAAAAAATGAAAAGACAAAATGAAATATAAAAAATCTATTAAATAAAGCCACATAACCTTTCATCCCTCAGTTGCATCTCTAGGAAAGCATAGAGATTGCTTAGTTTTATCCCAGAACAGACATTAACAACTCCTAATGCATGTCAGAAGGACGGGCACATTAGCAATGACAAACAAGACCTGGCTTACACCAGTGAGTTTAAAGCAGGCTCTCAAGGTAGAAGTTTATTGCTTGATCTTGCTTAATTGGAACTTCTGAGCTGAATACTGCTGAATATTTGCATTATTATTACACCCAAAACAGATGGGTCAACAAAGAGCCAGTTCTTACAGCAAGATCAGCACTAATCACAGTACCATCAGGACTTCTTAACTGTTGTACTCTTGCTGCAAGTCCCTGAATCCCCATACCTGTTCATAAACCACCACTAGTAAAAAGTGAGCTAGCATCAGGACAGAGACATAAATCAGATTCTCCATGGTATGAGGAAAATATAATTATGTGGGGCTCAACTTCCCCTCGAGTATGCACAAGCTTCTAGATACCTCATTAAAATTGATCCCAGACATTAAATCTTCAGAACATATTGCTAAATAACAGACTCTGAACCCAGAAAATATAAGATAGTTTTATAGATGTCAAGTGCCAGCTGGATTTATTCTTGCTGTGCACTGTAGGCTGAGCAGAAGGGAACGTTCTGCATGAAGCATAACATTCACTAGCCCAAGAAAATAACATATCCACAGTGAGTCAAGCATTAATATTTCTGTGTATATATAAGAGATGAACAATCAGCTTCCCATAACTTTATTTTGGGAAATGTGACTGGGGGAAGAATGTAGGCAGATGTTTGGAATAGTCTTTTCTAACTCAGTTTAAACAATTATAGAGTAAAGATTACATACATTCACCTTTGTGCCAAAAATTTGCTTATATTGGCAAACTCAGCGTGGCCTCACATTTTCTTCACAGTTTTCCATGGAGAGTTCAGAGTGAAAGAACTTCCCTGCTACAAAGCAACCTGACGTTTCTAAGTGTTGTCCCAGTAAAAGCAGCACTTGCTTAGAACAGGATGACCTAAAAATGTTTGGACATCATTAACAAATTCACACTGCCACCACAGACTCCACTAATAGGGACATTAAACAGCATAATTCCTGTGCTTTAAGAACATTTTAATGTCTTGCTCTGCACATGTCCTGTTTGTGCAGCTAATGAGCTCATCCAGTAAAACTAGCTTGAACTAGAGTCTGAAAAGTAACAGAGAACATCTGGAGGAGCAAACAGAAAAGCCTTCAGAAAGGACAAGCAGACAGACTTGTGGAAAGTGCATTTGGACTATCCAAGGTCATGGTCATAGAGTTACAAACCATCTTAAACCTGTACAGAACAAGATGTTGACATATGAGCCACAAGCAGAGTAACAAAAGCAGTGTCACAGATCCAGCTCCCAGTCTGCTTTGGCAGAGGTTTTATTTTGCAGTAAGTCATGATCTGCATTTGCTCATCTCCTCTTTTTCAGTCATGGCCTTGAAATCAAAAGGAAGATGACTTTAATGCCCTTTCCAACCCTAACTATTCTATGATTCTGTTCTCTTACTGCCTTGGGGGACACTGTCCCAGCCTGGGCAAAAGAAGTAAAATAAGTAAAATTGAAAAGCTCCACTTTGGTTGTTTGGGTTTATTTCTTTGGTTGGTCGTTTGGTTTTTTTCATGTCAAAAATAGCACAGATTTCACAGTATTTTTCAACATCATTGTTTGCATAATTTTTCTAATAAAAATGTATATTTGCCTTTTCAAGTATTGACAATTTTCTGTTCTTGTTCCAGTGCAGAGCATTTTGACTTAAAACAACTTTTCATTTTAAAATGTCATTGTAAATTAAACTCTCAAATCTGAAACAGTTTGCTTTGCTTGACCTAGTATATGCCCTACCCTAGAGGTGCTGCTGAACTGATAGAGTTATTATGCATCCTTATTTCCTTTAAACATCAGTCTTCCTCCCTTGTGACTGAGATGGTCAGAGACCTAAATGTTACCACCCAGGACAAGATGCTGAGGGAGCTGGGCTCTGGTAGTCCGGCAAAGAGATTAATGGATGGTCTAATACTATCCTCAGGAGTAGCAGAGTGTGTCCTAACAGGCAACAGCCACAAGATGTAGTTGAGATGTTTAGTCTGAACACCAGGAAGGCAACTTCTTCACTAGCAGAGCAGTGCAGCACCAGGACAGGCCACTCAGGGATGCTCTGAATTCTTCATCCTTAGCTGTTGGATTAAAGACCTCCAGAGGGCACTGACAAGCAGCGTTTCTGTCAGCCTGTGGATGCATACCTTGCCAAAACCACACGTGGAATATGCCATAAACCTAAACAACTATCAAGATGTCTTCATCAGTTCAGTCTTGTGTGGTGCCACCTAAAGTCTGGCACAGGGAAATAAAACCTAATCTTTTTGTTAAATGGTGCTCTTAATGCAGACAAAAGAATTCTATTTTGCAGGTATATCCCCTCTCATACCATGAGCACAGCCAAAAATGATATTTGGCAGCTAATTATCATTTTAATGACATGAAACCTACCAGAAGTCTGGTTTTGTAGCTGGAAGATTTCGAGATAACATCAGGAAAGAAACTGCTGCTACTTTAATGGCTCCTTTGGAACATATGGCATGCATGGCTTCATCCAAAGGTCCATAACTGCCATTTATTATAGCGTATCATTGCATCAAAGCCACCTCAAGACTCTCAATGAAAGATGAGCAGTAAGACTGCAATGCGACATCTCTGTAGTTAAGTAAAAACCAGATGGAGCCTATAACTTGTCTGAATAAACAGCAGCATTTCCAGATAAAGACTTCCATCATGAAGGGATACTTTTGCACTAAGCATGGCACATCTTGTTAAATGTGGCTTATAGTACTTTATGAAATCTTTTAGATAGAGAATGCAAATGGAAGACTTACAGGTCAGCAACATCCTTAGGGCAAACAGAAGGTGTCAGACTTTTGCATACTCTAGGAGGAGAGGAAACTAATTCAGAGCCAGATTGCAGAACATCAGGGAGAAATACCAACTCCTTATTAGCTGCTACATAATTTGCTCTCCTAAATATTAGATGTCAATCCCAGGCACAGCAGAACTTCACCTTTTAGATGCCCCATCCCTGGAGATATTCAAGGCTGGATGTGGTTCTGAGCAAACTGATCT
>NW_009933318.1:0-716 GCF_000696875.1 Nestor notabilis
AATAACATGGGATAAACCCAATCCCTATGGAATAACATGGGATAGCCCCGACCCTATGGAATAACATGGGATGGAGCCGGTCCCTATGGGATAACATGGAACGGACCTGATCCCTATGGAATAACATGGGATGGAGCCAATCCCTATGGAATAACTTGGGATGGACCCGGTCCCTATGGAATAACATGGGATAGCCCCAACCCTATGGAATAACATGGGATGGAGCCGGTCCCTATGGGATAACATGGAACGGACCCGATCCCTATGGAATAACATGGGATGGAGCCAATCCCTATGGAATAACATGGGATAAACCCAATCCCTATGGGATAACATGGGATGGACCCAATCTCTATGGAATAACATGGGATAGCCCCGATCCTATGGAATAACATGGAACGGACCCGATCCCTATGGAATAACTTGGGATGGACCCGGTCCCTATGGAATAACATGGGATAAACCCAATCCCTACGGAATAACATGAAACGGACCCAATCCCTATGGAATAAAATGGGATAGCCCCTATCCCTACGGAATAACATGCAACAGACCCAGTCCCTAGGGAATAACATGGGATAAACCCAATCCCTACGGAATAACATGAAACAGACCCAATCCCTATGGAATAAAATGGGATAGCCCCTATCCCTACGGAATAACATGCAACAGACCCAGTCCCTAGGGAATAACATGGGATAAACCCAATCCCTATG
>NW_009933319.1:0-15473 GCF_000696875.1 Nestor notabilis
TATATATATTTATATATTTTAATTTTTTAAATATGTTTTCTGCAGAGCTGACAAGTGCTTTCTCCCCTGTCTCCTGCCCCATATTTACATACATTGTTGAATAGCTCTTGCTATGGTACGTAGAGAGGGCTGTAGAGAGACCTTGGAGCAGCTCCAGTGCGTAAAGGGGCTACAAGAAACCTGGAGAGGGGCTTTGGACAAGGGCCTGTAGGGACAGGACAAGGGGGAATGGCTGTAACTTGCCAGAGGGGAGACTGAGATGAGCTCTTGGGCAGAAGCTCTTCCCTGTGAGGGCGCTGAGGCGCTGGCACAGGGGGCCCAGAGGAGCTGTGGCTGCCCCAGTTCAAGGCCAGGTTGGACACAGGGGCTTGGAGCAACCTGCTCCAGTGGAAGGTGTCCCTGCCCGGGGCAGGGGTTGGAACTGGATGAGCTTTAAGGTCCTTTCAACCTAAACCAGTCTGGGACTCCGTTAATAACAAACATGCAGTGCAGCCTGTCCCTCCTGTGGCAAGGTTACTGGGATGGAGAACCCCATTGCACCGTTGAAGTCCCACCTTTCACCCCTCTGGAGCACACTTCCCATGAAACTCTCTGAGTTCCATCCTAGCAACCAGGTGAGTCTCAAACACAAGTTCTAAACAGCCCAACCAGCACCATAACAAAGATCATTGGGACCCCACCAGCTCATGGTCAGAGGCCACCTTCCCCTCCAGTTGTCACTCTTCTCCCAGCCCAGCACTCCGGCATCCTTCGCCATTGCGCTGGGTGTATTAAATTAGGGAGCAGAGTGACAGCTGGGCAGGAGGCTGGGAACAATGCAGATAAAGTTAGCTTTCAGCGATGTGACCCTCTCCAGGCTGCGCGCCAGAACACTATAAATAATTGATAGGAGCAACCACCCTCGCCAGCACGCTAATGTACAGCGCGGTTCCTGCAGCGAGCGGAACTGCATTACCCATTACATCACCGCAGCTCCCCTATCAGCACTGTCGTTTTACTGCTTTTAAATAATAAATTGCACTGGGAGTTGAAATACTCCTTTTCCCCATTCAAGCCTACAAGGGTGTGCGACTACACAGATGAATTTTACATATGGTGGAATAAATTTTGTATCAAGCTAAAGAATTCTTGCAGGAGGAGTTCAGCCCCACGCTCTTGCCCGGTGTCGGTAACAGGGTTTAGGGTATCAAAGGCAGGTGGTTCCAGCTTGGGACTTTTGATCTGGCTGGCTTTCTGGAATGATTTTGAAGCTTGGCTCAGGGCCATCGGCCTAAGTTCAGGGTGGTTTTGGGGGTAAAGTTCTCTGGTGTTGCAAGTCAGAAATCCCCCTTGGCTGCTGTGCGAGCGGAAGGCGTGCGAGCAGCGTGCAGAGCTCCGGTTCCTCATGTGGCAGCTTTCACTTTCAACATTGTAGTTTTCCAGCACTGAAAAGAGCTTGATGTAACCCAAACCCTGGTTTCCTTCACCTTTAGATATGTTCTGTAACTTCTGCTTATCTGCATGTTTGTGTGGAAAAGCTAAAATGTGCTTTGACTGCTCCAGGCTTTGGGGATGGGGATGGACAGGGGAGTCTCTGTGAACACGGGGACTGTTCCATTTTTTAAAGAAGATAATGACCAGATTTTGGCTAAGGGTATGATTCAAGGTTAAGATTAGAAACCCATTTGGCCATTTTAAGGCACTGACACCAAGGGCTTGCATCTGGATGTGAAATTTCTGTGATCCTCACAAAAGCTTCTCTGCTTTGCTTGTCACTGAGTGCAAAGGAGATGTTTGGGGCCCCCTTCCAGGAGACATCTGTCCTGTGTCCACCTCATCTGTGCAGGGTTTCTGTGATAATGGTGGGTTTCATACTTTCTAGAGGAAGACTGAAAGACTTAAAGACTTCCAAACCAGGAAGTGAGCAACGCTGCAGAGCTCTGTAAGAAAGCATAAGCTGCTTATGTGGATTAAAATGACTGACCGTTTAGCTATGCAATTAGATGGGAGATGGTGTGATAAATCATGAGTAACCAGCTTACCTGCCCCACAGTGTTGTTTATCTCCAGGTATGTGTGCACCGTCTTCCACGAGGTGTTTGAGCATTTGCTTTTAAAGGCATAGGTTCCTTTCCCCTAAAGAAAAGAGGGTGAATGAAAGAGCTTTTCCTACAGTTTCCTCGTGTTTCTTAGCTGTGATGACACTGGCACCAGCCTTTTTGTGCCCTTCTTGAAGAGAGGACACCACCAGTCTCGTCTTGTTGCTACCATGGGAGTGTGTGCAGCACCACAAGCCACCCTGCAGTGGGACCTAGCGGGAGGTAGGAAGGGCTGTAGCAAAGGAAGTTTTCCAGGGGTGCATCAGCATCTCAGCATTGCATGGGAGGACCTTGCAGAAGTCTTCAGATGATGAGGTGATGCTTTTTTTCTCCAGCTGTAGGGTGTATACATCGCTGCAGAGCTTTGGGGTGTTACTGACTTAGGTTTGCAAATGCTCTGGACACAGGAAAGCCTTTACAGGGCAGTAACATGTAAAATACTTCAAACTGTTCGTGGTTCCTGCCAGGCAGTCTCACGTGCAGCTCTGTGGTTGGTCAATCCATCCTGTGCCTCGCTGCTGCCAGGCCCCGGCAATTCAGCAATGCCAGGTTTGCCTTTTCCCATCCCGAGAACTCTGCCTTATCTTCCCCTGGCTCAGCAGCATCTCCTTCACCTCTCTCAGGTGTGCAGCTTAGCAAATGCATTCACAATGCTGGAAGATTTTGGCCAGCTCCAGTTTGGAGAGCTGGCTGACTGGGGACATGATGGCCTTATGGGAAGCCAGCTCAGCCCACACAAGATACTCTTCGGAGTGTCTCTTCATAACAGTGTGACCCTCTGAGTCAGTCATTTTCTTGGGTGATGGTGACGGGTCACTCTGTAGGCAGACAAGGAGCCAGGCCTGTGGCTGTACCGGGGTGACAGCAGTTCTCGTGGTGAAACAGCAGTCCAGAATTGTAGGGTCTCTCTGAAGATTTGACTCCCGGAGCTCTGACGTTCACCAGCTGGTACAAGCTACAGAGAGAGACTTCCAGAAAAATGAAATAGATGATAAAGATGACAAACAGACCTTGCAGAGATCTGCGGAGGGCAGGCTGATAGCCTAAGCTTGTACAAGGGGAAGAAAGGCAAGCAAGGAGATGCTGCCGTACCTCCTTGTGTGGGATGCCCACCAGCGGGTTCAGTGCTGAGCAACCTTCTTCTTTTCCCCCATGGTTCTCAGGAATCCATCCTTCCTTCCCCTGCATCCCACCTGAGCGAGCACTCGGGAAAGAGGTTTCTCTATTCTTAGCATCTCGGCAGAAGTGGTGCCACTCCAGTGCGCAGGAGGTTTGATCAGAGGAGCAGGGAGTAACCATGGCAGTCCTGCTGGAACTGGTAACCAGGGATTACAGAAATTAAAAGCAGCAAGCAAATGTCAGGATTATCCTTGGCGTTGTGGTTTTCTTGTGAGCAGAGGCACTACCTGACTTCCACGTTGAGGTGAGGCACTGTAAATTACCTGTAGTTAAAAAATAATGCTAATTAAATTCAAATGCAATAACGATTAACACCACTGATCTCAATTCACTGGGTTTCCTTGCAACTCTTAATTGACAGAGGAAAAAAACCCCAACCTACACAGGAGAGAGGAGGGGGAATTTCTTTCTTCTGGCTCCGTGCTGCATCCTTCTGAGGCTGATCACAAGTTTGCATTTTCTTTCCCTCGCCTTAGTATTTTTTATTTATAACAGAGCACTTCACAAATAGCATGAACTTGAGTTGCTGGTCCCTTTGCAGGCAAGTGTGCCACTGCTGCACCCAATGGACCTTGCCAACGCCAAGCCCCCCCCCAGCATCTTCCTTGCCCTTATGAAGGTGGCGCTTGGCCCTTCTCTTCCCTTAATTATCCAGGGGAGAGGGCAAAGGAGCCGGTGGCTTTGTGCTGCAGGAGCAGCGTTCCTTGGGTCCGCTTAGCATGCAAGCTGTGTTCTTTGCACGGCAAATTCTGCCTTCAAGTTCAGCGAGTGCTAAGGCTCTGCGTAAATGGGCCTGCTAAAGATATTTTTGGACATTTGAAAATCCTATTAAGCCCATTTCTCCACTTTCCTTCTCTCCCTCCCAGTGTGCCAGCTTGACATGGAAGGCACTGCAAAGGTTTCTTTAGCGGCCAGGTCACATCCTGCACAACAGACCTCAGGAATATGGGTCACAACCAGTGGAGGAAAACAAAAAGTATATTGTTCTTGTGTCTTACACCGATGGCTGATCGAGGGACTCCCTAAACGGACAGTTTAGATCTTAATGAGGTGCCAACATGAGGTAACTCAGAATATGCCCCTTTCACTGTCTGCTCACCAGCATGGGCTCTTCCTGCGTATTGGTGCCTGGTGCTGCTGGAACTCTTCTTCACCAAGGGCACAGGTTGGGCAGCACGTCCTCGGAGCAGACTTTGCCATGGTTCCTGTTCCCAGTTCCTGCGTGAGTCAGTGATAAAGCCCGTCAGCACATTGTTTATTTTCTTATTTACAAATAATGCTCCTAAGTCGAGGTTATTACTCGTTGGCTTTGAGCACTGGGTTGTAGGTTGGAGCAGGACTCCTTGAGCCTTCGCTCATGCTGTGTGGGGGTTCTCTGCAGGGTTTTGGTTTTTTTTTTTCCTCCAGGCTTTTTAAAATTAGATTTGAAGCAGGATTTCTATTAAACCCTGGTTTCTGGGAAATCTCTGAATCTGAGAGGAGCCTGCAGTGGAACAATCACCAGTTGTGCTGGTAGGTGTGTAATTACACAGGTTTTGGGGAGCGGGGACGCAAACAAGTTTGCATACATTGAATTACAGGCAGTGTTTTAATAGTATGGTTTTTAGGTCTTGGCTCCCACCCAGAATTTTTTCGTGCTATTATCCTCTATTTACAGCTTTCAGGAATCAGCTGATGTCACTGCACATATGTTTAGAGCCGTTGCTAAGGTGATTAGCTCCAGAATTCAACGCCTACGCTGTCCTGATGAAAGGCTGAGAACTGCTCGGCAGCGTCTGTTCAGAGCGGGGCATTGTCGGCTTCGGCTATTAACAACCACAAAACAATATTACCCAATTTTAGGCTAAATACGCTGGCCTTGACTGACAATCAGGCATCAGGTTTTACGGGAGCAGAGGCTTTATTTGGCGTGTTTAAGCCTGAGAATGTTTTTCAGCCTTCCAGTGTCTGAAGGGGCTACAAGAAGCCTGGAGAGGGGCTTTGGGCAAGGGTCTGTAGGGACAGGACAAGGGGAATGGCTTTAACCTGCCAGAGGGGAGACTGAGATGAGCTCTGAGGCAGAAGCTCTTCCCTGTGAGGGTGCTGAGGCGCTGGCACAGGGTGCCCAGAGAAGCTGTGGCTGCCCCATCCCTGGCAGTGTTCAAGGCCAGGTTGGACACAGGGGCTTGGAGCAACCTGCTCTAGTGGAAGGTGTCCCTGCCCGTGGCAGGGGTTGGAACTGGAGGAGCTTTAAGGTCCCTTCCAGCACAAACCAGTCTGGGTTTTTTCACCAAGAAAGCATTTAAAATATCCTGGTTCCTCAGTTCCGTGAGCCTGTGCGGTGTTGGTGCATTCAGGGTTTCCTTTGCCTGCTGCCTCGGGAGGTGACCAGTGGGAGTCTGTCCTCTTCAATAGAAGTTGAAGTAATTTCCCTTCCTCTCCCCTTTTGGAGGATAGCATCACATTGCCCTCACAGGCAGGGCTGGGATCCTGTTACCTGCCGGGCTTCTGCTTTCAGTGCAGCTCCAGAATAGCTTTTGTTCATGGTGGAGAGGCCATGAAATAAAATCAAGTTGCCCACAGCCTTCACCAAGAACAGGCTACAGATTACATTTTAAGAGCATTATAAGTGAAAACTCCTTTTCGGTTTCAGTCAGTGCATGAAGTGTGTATGAAATGTCTTCTTTCCGGGACTTGGAAAATAATAATTAAACCAAAAATCTACCGTATAAACTGAAAAGATGTGGATAGGTTTGTATGTTTTTCTCCCCACCTCGTGCACAGTAAGTCTCTTAGATGGTAACAAACGTTTTCTTCCTGGGAGCTCACTGTTCTCCCAGTGATATTTTTTTTCCTCTTTCCTCCTTTTTTAAAGGATACTGACTAGGGCTTGACTCAGTTTGGCTGTCATCACACCCGGGAACAGTGCAAACCTTCACCTAACATAGCTACCTGATATTTCTGTTCTATAGGCTGTGCAATAAACAGGCACTCAGAGCCATCAGCTGTGTGTGAATAGCAGTGCAGCTTGTGGTTTTGCAAGGACCAGGCCTGAGAAGATGGTTTTGCTCATTCCCTTCCCCAGTCTCTGCACAAGGGGCTCTCTCTGGATGCAGGTAGAGGTTGGACTCGGTCAGTGGGAAGGGAGGTGTTAGCGTACAGAAGTAAAACCTCGTTTGGAGCTCTTGTGCCTCACTGAAATGCGGATGTTTGGCTGATGGAACGGGTGTGCCAGCACCGCTGTGGGAAGCACATCCCTGGGTAGCTGATTTTAACATAAAAGCCATGTTGACTGTGGGAGAAGCACTTGTGTCAGGGGTGTGCAAAGGCACTTCCATCATCCGGAACGCCGTTACCCGTTTATAGGGTGAACTGGAACCGCTGCAGCTTTTTCTCTGACCCAGGCTGGTGGCCACTCACCCGCCCCATGGTGCTCCCTGTGCATGCCCAGGGCAGTGCTGGGACCTTCCGCAGAGGGTGTCCCTCCCCCATTACCTGCCCGAGCTGGTCCATGCACAGCCCAGTGTTGTGGAATGTCCTCGCCTCTGGCTTCAATGCACCTATTCCTGTAATGTCTGGTGCTCTTCTCTCAAGAAGTGGCTTGTTCGTAAGAATCGTCTGGGGATGGATGCTCGCAGGTCTCCCTGCTTGAATTCCCACATGCAAGTTCATAGTGATCCCCTTGGAGGAGAGCTAAGAGGTTGATCTAACACATCATCCTTCCACTGAGCCTGGCTCCCAAAGTGTCTCCAGCCCCATCCCTGCTCCTCCTCCTCCCCCAGCTTTCCTGTCCAGGGCTACAGAGATGTTCCCAGGGCTGGGGAGGGTGAATAGGGGTTGTGTAACCCGGCTCCCGCGCCGTGGGGCCGGGAACAAAACCCAGATTAGGGCCTTTCTCTGCAGAGTTGAAGGGGCCGGGGGGGGACGGGACATTGATATGCAGATGCTGTGTGTTGCGCACCACAGCGGCTTTGTGTTGGGATGTCCACATGTAGGGTCCCTGAAGGGACACAGAAAAGAAACTAAGTGAAATGCTCCATGCTGGAGCGTGGTGCGGGAAGCGCCGCGGTGATGAAGCAATTTTCTAATGCAGACGTATTTCAGGAGGCCTTGGCTAGTAAATCACACTGTTCATATCACATTTTTACTCCTTCCCAACCTTCTAATTCTCTTGGGTTCGTTTCAAGTGGATGTTTATTTTTTTGGCTGGGCTCTCCTTTTGGAGGAAGGACATTCAAAATCTGAAAGTGATGTTTGGGTGAATGTTCTGCTGTCTCAGGGCCAGGCTTAACGTGTACAGGAGCCGCAGGAGGAAGGCCAGGCTGGATGTGTTCTGGGCAACTTGATCTAGTTGAAGATGTCCCTGCTGATTGCAGGGGGTTGGACTAGATAGATAAGCTCTGAAGGTCCCTTCTAACCCAAACTATCCTATGATTGGCCATTATCTGACGCCTTTTAAACGCGATGCTTGCGCTTTGCCCTCTCTCTCGAAGCACAGCTCTGTTTGAGTGCGTCTGGCTCCTCCTGCACACCTCAGCTTCAGGCAGAGCAAGCAGCTTCCCGAGGGGCTGCTGGTGTTGAGCAGCCTGCATGAGCTTGTGACCCACCACTGGAAAACGTAGAGGTGAGCCCTTTACTTTGCTGTGATGTAGGAATGGCAGCGTGTGGATAGTACAACACAGGAAAACACCTTCTAGACTGAAACTTGGCTTGGGCTGCAGGAACTGGAGCCCATCTCATACTCTCCAGAGGAAAACAATGCTCTAAGCTAGAAGGCAAGTTTGTGGGCTTGGTTGGGCTGTCGTGTTTGTTCTCTGTGAGTTACTCATTTGGAGTTACTACTTTGCTGTTCTTGTTTCCTCAGGCAGTGAGCCCCTGCTACCGGAGTGCTTGAGAAGCTTTTCAGCTTGCAGGACGAGCAGCAGAGCATGTGTGCCTTGCACCCAAGCTGCTCTCTTTGCTGCATGCCTGTGGACGGGTCCTGCTGGGGCTGCCTGCCAGCCACAGTTGACTCTGAAGGCCAGAGCTTTTAAGGGCTCAGTAAAATAAGAAAAGAGCTTGTTTTATCTTCTAGATGGTGCACTGAGACCTGTTACTGCAGTGCAAGTTGCTGACCTGCCTGCTGCTCCTTGCGGTGTTGCTTGTGCAGGTACATGGGTGTGTGTTGTGCTTCGTCCCTGCAGCACTCCTGGGCTCGGTGGTAAGCTAAGGGGTAAAAGGATTGAAGCAGCAAGGTGGATGGGGGAAGAGCCCCAGGTACATGTGGTGTGGGCACTAACCTCTGGGAATAGGAGCCAGCAGCTGGGTGGTAGGTTGTAGACATGGAGCAGAGTACGTTTTGGAACGCGGGAGGTGAGTTTTGTGGGCTGGATTTGGGAGTGAGGGAGCTGGGCATAGGAAGCACCGTCCTGTCCCTGTGGTTTGGATCCCGGAGAGGGCAGCCGGCTGCGGCAGAGCTGTGAGTACAGCTCCCAGGGTCACTCCTCACTTGTCTGGCTGCTGCATGGACGCATTTGGAGGCTGTTTGTCGGCAGTGGCCATAGAAAAGCTAAAGTAGCTGCAAATAGCTGAAGGTTTATCTTAGTGTGTAAGAGGTTTAGAAATTGTAAATAACGAACCAGCAAACCAACTCGTAGCTCAGGAACGGCACTGTGTGTTCTGCTGTCATGAAGCAATCCGGCTTCTACCCTGCTCTGGGGGAGCACAGGCATTCCTTACTGGAGGGGTCCACCCTTGCCAGTGCTGCTGTGCTCCTGCATCTGCAGAAAGAGGGATGTGTGGCCCCACGTGTAGAAAAGCCTCCTCTCTTGCTTTCAGCTCCAGCTGCTTTGAATGGTGCTGTGCTCTCCTCTGTCTTAAACCTGCTCCTGTGTTGGGGCATCAAGCAGCTCCTGTGAATCCTGGTGTGTATCTGCCATGGGGTGGGTGTGAGTGGGGATTTGCATGTGTGTGGGGTGCGCAGCCACGTACACCCTCCTGAAGATCAGAGGTTTTATTCTGGGAATCCAAATATAGTTCCATGTGATCAAGTGCTCATGAAGAAATCAAGTAATCCATACTTGGGGCAAGTCCAGGGCTTAGAATTCTTAATAGCCTTGCTCCCTGGCTCTGCAGCATGTGCTGCGCTGAATACATTTGGGGAGTCAAGGTCTTTGCTTCTGATGGTTTAATTTGGACAATGAATATCACTTAATAGTAGCGTTTATTGCATTCGTTTCACTCTTACTTTTCAAAGAATCCTTCTGATGCATTCAGGCTCCTGCCCTTTGGATGCTAATGGACTTCTGCTGAGATTTTGTTTTTGTTATTACGTAGCACCAGGGCTCCCATGTGCAGGGCCTCGGTATGAAGAATGCTCTGCCCTGAGACAATGCCACCATTCACAGCCCTGATACAATGGGGGTGGAACAGTTCTAATGGAAATTAGTATGCAAAGCCCCATCCTAATCAATGTGGTTTGGGTGTTGGCTCCTATGGAGGCCCGAGTTGTTCCTTCTGGACTGGCCTGCGGGTTTCAGTGCTAAAATAAACACTGTCCTGAATCAGTTTTTAGAAAGCAAGGACAAAACTCCAGGTTCACCTCAGACCAAGAGTAGAGCATCTGCAGAAATCATGGTAGGTGGCGACCAGCTCTATGTGATGTCCACGGCTATTTCTGCCTGTTGTTTTCAAGGTAAAACTCACTACAGATAACGCTTGGTCCTTGCCTCCTCCATCCTGCCCATGGCAGGGGCTTGGAACTAGATGTTCTTAAGGTCCTTTCCAACCCAAACCATTCTATGATTCTGTTATCTTTGTGGAACTGCTGGAGCATTGAGCAAAAAGCCCAGCTCAGCGCTGGCACTGCGCAGTGCCGGTGGCTTTGTGTGCAGTATTGCTCATTTTCCTAAGACCTGCAGGTGAGCATTAACCTGCAGCAAGCAATTTTTGCAGCCTTTCATATATTCTTTTATTCCATGCATGTTGGCACTTGTTACTGACCATCACAACCATCTTAGCAGCTACCAGACAGATGTTTTGTTTGATAGAGTGGTAGCAGTGCTGTTTTGTCCAAGCCTGTAGATTAAAATGGCTTTTAAAGGCACTTCCGATAATAGAGTTGTGTCGTGTAAAATGTAAGAATCATGGAATCACCGAATAGTTTGGGTTGGAACAGACCTTCAGAGGTCATCTGCAGTGAGCAAGGACGTCTTGAACTAGATCACATTGCTCAGAACCACATTGAGCCTGGCCTTGAATGTCTCCAGGGACAGCGTATCTACTGACCTGCACAAATCCAAGCACACTGCAACGTAAACTTTATAACCAACAGAGTGAGCCTGGAAGAGAATCTGGAGCTGTTTGGCAGCGATGTTTGAGGACAGGGGATCATCCCAAGGTCCAAACTGAGGCAGCTCAGGGATAAGCAGGAAGGTCAGGATCCTTCAGCATTCACTGAGTGGGCCTTAAGAGAGTGTTTGGGCTGGTGTTTCTGCATTTTGGTAGTGGGACAACGTGGCATGTTAAGAGGAATTCGAGCCGCTTGTACCAGAGGAGCCTCCTTGAGTAGGAGCTGTGCATGAAGTAAACATAGAATTCCAGAATTTATAACAACCTTCACAAAGAGTTAGCATCGAGAGCCTGGAACAAAGCTCTGATGTGCTGGGATGTATCTTTTATGAAAGCAGTGTATGGTTCTCCATTTGTTTCTCTGATAACACCTTTTGCTCTAATGCTGGAGTGAATTAACCCATCACAAAGTGGGGAACAGAGACTTGGGTAAATCATGGCAGAAATAGGGGAAAAGAAGGCTAATGGGGGAGCATCTTCCACATGGCTTTAGCTAGGCAGATTGGTTTGTTCCTGCAAAGGGTGAGCCTGCGATCCGGGGGAGGATTCCAGATTAATTCACTGACATTCACCCTAGCCACATTTTGCTGTAACTCCAATGCCAAAATATCCCATATATCCCAGTACCATGGGATGCATTGGGTGCATGGCATAGGCACAATGTCCTGGTGCCATGGGACCTGCTGGTGTTCCCATCAGCTGTGCTGGCATTAGTGAATCTCTGGGCCCAGACGAGCATGGAGTTATGGGAATGACTTGGAGATGCCCAGGGCATCTGCTGGAGAGGACTGGGGGGTGAGGCCAGGGGTGCTGGATGTGGCTGAGAGGTACCACAGGTTGTGTCTGGAAACATGGTTTGTCCTCACACCCTCTGGTTGATACCTCAGGTGACAAGCACGATTTGTGTGGCAAAAGCTGTCTTTAATCTCTCTCAATCTCAGTCATGAGGCTCTAAGGTGAAGGGGTTTACAGAGACTGAAATGAAACAGGCCAGGCAGGCAGAGGCGGCCACCGAGTGATGCAGTCCTGGAACAGCCAGACCGTGTGATCCTATGTGCCGGCTGTAGGAATACCACTGGATGGGTTCGTTAGCGAGTGGCATTTAAGCCAGTTGTAGCTGCTGTCTGGTCTTAAGGAGTCCTGTCACTCGTGCTGTTCTCTGTGAAGGCTGGTTTGACCTCTGTCAAGCGACACATTAGCTGGGCAGTGAGTTGGAGATCTGGCCCTTGAGTCCCACCACACTGAGCTTCAGGCAGTGGTCGACAGAAGCAATGCTTGGCAAGCCAAGCCATGACTGCGGAGGCCAGCAATGGTAATGGTGATTTCGGGCACCCAGGTGCCTGCTGATTCAGGGTTAATTCTGGATGTAGGGAATCGTGGTTTAGGGATCTGCTGATGGATGTTAGCAGTGGCTTCCTGGATATTAGCCCCTCATTGCTGCCTGCTGTGCGAGGCATGTCAGAAACAAGGCTCGCAGCCTTGTTTTAAAGCTGGGTAAATTCCTTGATCCACTTGGTGGTGGCAGTTACATTGGAAGGGCAATGGAAAGTGGGAAGAAGCCATAGCAATACTTCATGGAAGACCCTGTAAACCAGTATTTCACTGAAAGCAGGTAATTGTTAAAGAAATAATATAGCAAGTCATTAGAAAGGCTGAAAAGCATGTTGAAAACTTGCAGTGTTCCGTAGGAATTGGATCCCTGGGCAGGGACTCAGGGAAGCACAGAGCAGGGGACAGGAGGCTGGAGGAGGCTGGTGCAGTGTAAGGGATTTGATGCAGCCCAGGACACGGGTGGTTTCTGGGCTTCAAGCACACATTGCCAGGTCACGGTGAGCTGCTTCATCAACTAACACCTTGCGTCCTTGTCCTCAGGGCTGCTCTCGGTCTGCGCTGGCTCGGAGTACACCTACCCCAGGGATCAGCTGCTGCAGCACAGTGGTTTGGTGGGATGGGGCAGGGATAGACTGTACCCATGCGGTACCGAGGCGTTAACATTTTCCCTTGAGTTTTAAATACATTGCTTCATATGCAAGCTTGGTTGTGACTCACACCCTCAGGCTGATGGCAGCAGCAGCAGCTTTAACTTGCACTAAAACGAGGACAAAACTCGGCTTAAGACTTGATCACATGCTAAAGATGCAAGAGAAGAAGGATGGGAGGGAAAACCAGTTGGGTGAAGGGCTTCCATCCATCCAGTGTGGCTGTGGCAACCCGGCTAGGAGGTCAGAGAATCTGCTTCCCTCTCCAGACCGGCAGCATTCCCTGCACACAGTTATGGACAATATATTATGGCCAGTCAGAACTAGAAATAGGTGCTTTCTAGCGTAAGAAAGTCTGAAAATTGCCCTCTTCATGGCATGAGGGGTCTGCGCTCTTTGAGATGTTTAGTATGCCTTTAAAATGGAAGTGGAAATGATGTTGTGGATAATCCTTGATTCCACATTGACTTAGGCTATGGAAACTGTACTGCTGGCGAAAATAAACCACAAACCCAGAAAGCTAGTGCCAAAGGAATGGGTGATTTGCATTCAAATCCTCACACTTTCCGTGACTTAGTGAAAATAGGTTGTAACAGTGTACAGGTCATACAGAAACAGCTTGGAAATAGAGGGGAACATGAAAATACCTTTGGATTTGGTCAGTGGAGACCTCTGCCTATTCAGACGGGCAGTGAGATACAGTGATGTGATGAGGACGGAGCATCCAGGTCTCATGTTGAGCCACTGCTTCACTTTGCTCCTCTGGGGTCTGTGGTGGGGCAAGGGGAGAAGGAAGACTGGGGAAGCCCTTGAAGGTCACTGTGCTCCTGAGCTCTTTGGGGTAATCTGACTTGCAGAGCAGCACACCGAGCCTGTTAGCCATTAGAAGAACATGAAAGAATTTCTGTGCAGATCTATTTATATTGATATTCTTGAAAACAGAGTGAATAGAAAGCTTTGGAACCGCTGGGGAGTTCATTTCAAGTATTGCAGATATGCAGCCTGCTCTTGCCTTCCAAAAATAAAGACAGGGGAAGGGAGGACCGGAGTGTATGGGCTGACATGGACTTTGGGATCAGGACAGAAGAGCCTGTCTTGGGCTTTGGACTCTGTTTGTGTATCTGCACGCTGCGGTCAGACTGCTCCATCCCAAGGCCGTGTCACAGGGAGCTGAGTGTTCCCATATGGGAGCAGGTTTGTACAGGAGCCATGTCCAAACTGGGCTCTGACTAACTCCAAACCCTGGTGTATGTGTGCAGGCTCTTTGTGCTGATGCCAGGCTGGGTTTTAAAACGTGGCTTCGTTAGGAACATGTTTGGAAACGTGTTTAGAAACATCTCATCTTATTACTGTGAGGTTCCGTATAAAACAATGCTCATACAACAGTCTTTTTAATGTGAAAATTGAGCTGCTGCATCCTGAAATCCCTGACAACTGCCTTGTAAAGTGATCTTAAAGCCTATCTGTCTTGACAGTGCCTCTTAATGGCTTACTGATAATGCTTTAAGATTTGCTGGACCTCGCCACCGACCTGCTGTAGTTTGTAGTGATCCTCTGTGCTCTTCTCCAAGCTGAGATCCCCTCAGTTTTCCACAACGAAGCTAAATCCCCACAAACTGGGCTCCCTGAGAGGTGTTTCCCAGATGCCTCCTAATGGGGAGGCAGCTGGAGCAGGTGGGGAGGGATCTCAGCTCCTGGCAAAGGATCTACACATGGTTCAGCTCTTTCTGTTGGAGAACCATGGGTTCATTCTCATCTGTAGCCATGAGTGATGAGGAGCTACCAGGATTTCCAGGAATCCAGGTAGTTGTATGAAATCCACAAGTAAAAATTCCAGCTCCATAAACACGTATTTTGCTATGATGTGGGTTTTGTGCCACTCGTTGTGGGGAAGGGGACATGTAATCCAGGCATACAGCGCTGGATTAAACTACTGCATGCTGCAGGGTTTTAAATCTCAGTTTTTGTTCTCCTGTGTGCGTGCGGGGGACAGGGATTACTGGTGCAGACCAGCATCGCTGCTAAACTGAAGGGTGTTTTTAATCTCACAACGCTCTGTGCATACCTGGGCTTTAGTCAACCCCGAAGAAGGTTTTGTGTACAATTCTGGCAGCTCCACTGAAGGGGTGAGTGCCTCCAGAGCGGCTGTGGGGGGAACAGAGACATCAAAGCATGAATGCATAGGGGCAAAAAGCTTTGCTGGCGAAGTATTTGAATGGTCAGTTTTATTTGGTAAACATTTGGGAGAATGGGTAGGTTCAGCCAAGAAAATGAAGAATGCTTGGGCTAAACAGGGAACAAAATGCAGCATAAGGCTGGGTTTTATGTTAGAAAAGGGCTGCTGTGACTGGTGAACAGGGAAGTGCCAGGCTGTGGCCAGCCTTCCCTCCCTCTCCCCTGAGGTTAACTTAGCCCGTGTTAATAATTACCAGAATGTACTTTGAGGCAGGTTATTTGTTTTCCCTCCTCACGATGTGCAAGAGCGGGTAATGAAATTAATTTGCACACGTTGTGAGTTTACAGAGCTGGCTTCAGCCACGTTGCCACGATACTGTGCGGTGCCGGCGGCTCCTGTTTGCACAGCCGGGGCAGCGCGCTCCTCTCCTGAGTAAACAGAGCTCCGAGCAGAGCTGGGCTGGACCCAGGCATCAGAAATGCTCTCTCCAAAGCCAGTGTGGAGCTGTGCAGGATCTAACACCTTTTTCCTATGCAGAGCGTAAGGTAAACAGGTGAACAGGCAAAAGAAGCCCTGAAATTCCAGTGTCGCTCCTGCAGTGTGTGGAGCTCACGATGCTGCCATTCAGGCAGCTGAGGAGCTGGTGAATTCAGATCACAGGATCACAGAATCACAGAATGGTTTGTGTTGGAAAGAACCTTATGATCATCCAGTTCCAACCCCTGCCACAGGCAGGGGCACCCTCACACAGGGC
>NW_009933319.1:15551-24113 GCF_000696875.1 Nestor notabilis
CAGCACCCTCACAGGGAAGAGCTTCTGCCTTAGATCCAACCTGAACTTCCCCTGGTTCAGTTTGAACCCATCACCCCTTGTCCTGTCACTCCAGTCCCTGATGAAGGTCCCTCTCCAGCATCCTTGTAGCCCCCTTCAGACCCTGGAAGCTGCTCTGAGGTCTCCAGCAGCTTCTCTTCTCCAGGCTCAACAGCCCCAATGTTCTCAGCCTGTCTCCATACAGGAGCTGCTCCAGCCCCTGATCATCCCCGTGGCCTCCTCTGGACTTGCTCCAGCAGCTCCGTGTCCTCCTTATGCTGAGGACTGGTTTTGTTATGAGTGTGCTGGTGGGGCTGTGTGGCCGCAGGAAGCACTGGGGAGGTGGCAGGGCTTCACCATGCAGAGGGACCTGCAGTTCTTGGGGTTTTCTTTGCTGAGGAGTAAGAGCAGTTTGCAGGCCTGGCTGAGCCATTTGCTGGTGTGGTGCTTGGTGCAGTGCTACCGGTAGGACCGAGAACATCTCCTCTGCCTGCTGTGATCCTGATGAGAGCACGTGTGTGCCTGGTGCAGGCCTGGGGGACCAGGTATAAATAGCACCGCTCTGGTTATACCATCCCCACCTGTATCCTCATGATTTACGCTCCAAGGCTTGGCTCTGCGGGGCCCTTCATGTGTTATTTTGATCTGTCTGCAGACTGGCTTTGGGCTGATCTTGATGCAGACACTACCTTTTGCTTGTGGCTTCTTTTCATTTTCCTCAGGGTCAATTAAACTGATTTTGATCCCTCCCTTCTCAAATGTTGCTCCTGAGCTCCATGTTGTCACATTGGGCTCCTCAGGCTGGGGGAGGTGAATCCAGCATGCAGCTGGGAGACAGACCTTTCTTTTTTAAGGAAGACAAGGAGGCGGCAGAGAATCTGTATGGTTTTTTATACCCCAACTTGCCACACGTCTGTTTTGTCTGATCAGTGCCTTGCCGAAGATGCTCGTGCTCCTGGGTGAGCTGTGGTGCTGGGGACATCTGCAGAGCCTCATGCCTCCCAACAAGGCACGTGTCAGGTCTGCTCCAGATATGCTTAACTTGGCTCTGTTTAGGCGAGTGTATAAGCAGCAGCTTTATACCAAATCATCTTACAAGAGGCCTCATGTATGTGTAACTTCATTAGGCTTGAAGACAGGAGAGGCTCTCAGTTATTTCTGAAGGTTGAGGGCTCATGTCCTTAAGGAAACAATCTCTTAGAACAGGCCCATTTCTACAGCTTTCCATCACTCCTGCTCTGATGACATATTCAACAATAGCTTTCCCTTACACAGGAATGTACTCCTTTTGGTAAATGCGTGCCTATGTCTTTATCTACAATAGATCACCTTCAAAAGCACTGCAATTTGAGAGATGGAGGTGGAGGAAGAAGAGAGGGGAGCTGCAGATTTGTGACAAATTAATGTTGATTTGATTCTTTACAAACCAGCACCAGGGTTGTATTGTGCCCAAACCTTTCCTGCCCTCCCCTGGAACAGGATGGCCACTTTGTCCTTATGAGCTTACACCCAGGGTCCTTGGCAGTGCACTGAGCCAGGCGTGAGCTCCTGCTGGCACCACGGCACCACTTGCTGGACCAGTAATGGGAAAACCGGATGGGGAATTTGGCGTCTGAACCAAGATGAGCAGAAGTGATGAAGGTGATAGGCAAGGTGCTTCTCCCCATGTGCCTGGCAGCAGCAGCAGGGGCATGAAGTTGGCTTGGAGAAACTCCTGCTTCTTGTTTTGCCACGCTGGCTGCAGTGCATGCAGCCCCACAGAAGCCACAGCAAGCTCCTGCTTTCCTGTCGTACAGCTTGTTAAATAGCAGCGCCGCGGTGGCCTGTCGTCAGCAGATGCACAGCTACAGATGGAGCTCTGCTTCCAGCGCGGGCTCAAAGAATCTGGGAAATCCACTGTTCCTATCGGCGCGGTGGGGCTTGGGGAGCCGTGGCATGGGGGAGTGTGGTGACAGTGTTGCTGGGAGGGGGAATGGTGGTGGCTGGCAGGAAGCATCAGCCGTTCCGACTGCGTGGAGCCAGCTCTGGGAGCAACACCGTGTGTGCGGCTGCCCTGCAGCCCAGCAATGTGCACCACAGACCTTCCGCAGCGCTCCCCTTCCCTCCCTGCCTGCGCCGCAGGGCCCGGTCCCCTCCTGGCACAGTGCTTGCCCCACACTGCCTTCCTGCCATGCCTGCTCTGTGCCGTGTTTGTGAGAAAGCCTTCCCTGCCGGAGCGCTGCCCTGGCAAAACTGGAGCTTCGCATGGCCTGGGCTTCCTCCTCTCCTCAAGTTCCTTTCATGCTTGCACACTTCCCAGTTTAATGTGAGCAGTGAATCAGTGTTTTCCATATCTTGAGGGAAAATGGCACACGAGTTTGGCGTGTTGCTGGGAGTACAATGGGTTTGCAGCTTTGATGCGTTGCCCTGCGCTGGGGTTTGGTGGTGCTGGTGGGATTGGCTGCCGCATCTCGTGGTGGACAGTGACGCCTGCAAATGCCAGTGGTGGGAGGTCTGTCTGCCACGGCCCTGGCTTTGTTCCTGGAGAGGGGAACTCCTCCAGAGCAGAAGCTGAGGTGCCGTGGATGTTCTCAGGATGCACATCTCCTCCCAGGGTGTCGGAGGGTTTAGGAGGCCAGTTTCCCAAATCATAGAATCCCAGACTGGTTTGTGTTGGAAGGGGCCTTAAAGCTCCTCCAGCTCCAACCCCTGCCATGGGCAGGGACACCTTCCACTAGAGGAGGTTGCTCCAAGCCCCTGTGTCCAACCTGGCCTTGAACACTGCCAGGGATGGGGCAGCCACAGCTTCTCTGGGCACCCTGTGCCAGCGCCTCAGCACCCTCATGGGGAAGAAAGCCCATGTCTGAAGTCCCGTGGGGGAAGCCTGTATGGGCAGTGTCAGATGGAGAGAACCTCTGTGCTCAAGACAGGTTCTTGCCAACATGAGGTCAGGGTATCGTCCTCTCTACATGTTTCCAGTATTGGTGGGTGAATAAACTTTGAGCAGTGTGTTAATAGAAGGTTTGGGAAGCCAATGTGGCACTTCTGCTCTGTAAATGTATAACTGAAGTCATTTTGTTAGTCTGGAAAATCACAGCTGGTAAGTTCTTGCTGTCTTCCCTTCTCTACAGGAATGATACTCAAAGGTTTTGGGTTTTTCTGGTTCTGTGCGTGTGTTGTTTTAATGTCCATGTCTAATCAGTTCTTGCTGTCACTTAAAAGCTGCGAGTAGTGTGGCAAACAAATACCAGTTTTGCTGCAGAGTGTTTGTTTGGATATGGATAAAACATCAGGCTTGAATCTGCGACCTCAGCTGGAAAGGAGAAAGAGGCAGGCGGCAAAAACAAAACTCCTGGGTTTGCAGACCCCAAGTAGGAGTAAATCATTGAAGTTCTGTGCTTTTCTCCCAAAGCCTGATGCCGTCGGGGCCCTTGCCTGGAAAGTGGTGATGTCTGAGATCTGTTCTGTTGCCTAATCCCTGCTCCTCAACTCACCAAACTATTCCTGCAGTTCCCACGCTTGGAGGCAGCTTCGCATGTTTGCGGTGGGCACGAGGATGCTGAGATGGGGAGAGGGAACCTGGGAGGAATTGTGCAAGAACGGGGAGGAGGAGAAATGTTTTGCTGAGATTACCATGGTCTCTCATGCTCGCAGCTGGGAGAAGATGTTACTCGGCTGTTGCGACATCGTGGACGGAGCACAAGTTTAAACATAGACATCCCAAAGGATGTGTTCAAATCCGCCACGGCTCAAGCCTGTGTTGTGCGAGGCTGGTCACAGCAGACCTCTGAGCTCAGGGTCTCCTCAACTTGAAGGATCCTGTTGCAATGGCCGTGACACCTCTTGCAAAATATTTTTGGTTTCTTTCTTTCTCCTGTAATTAACTTGCTTGGTCATTGTCTCCTCTTGGGTTTAAGGCCTTGTTCAAGTCATGTATGCTTTTTTGTGCTAAAAGCTGGGCTTTGCCTTAGACTTTGATCTAATGAAGCGTGTAACACAGAAAATCAGATAAGACTGGAACAAAAGTCTTGTTTGGGGTTTTACTGCAGTGTGTATGTATGTTGTATATGTGTGTGTACTTGTCCATGCATGTGTGTACATATACATATGTATATGCAGAGGCAGGCACTAGGCATACATAGTATTTGTGTAACAAAAGCAGCCCAAACTCACAGGACCAGGTCTCACTTTGCTGGTAAAATCTGCCTGCTGTGCCCTTGCCTGGCTGCAGAGAGACCTTAGAGCAGCTCCAATACCTAAAGGGGCTACAAGAAACCTGGAGAGGGGCTTTGGACAAGGGCTTGCCGGGACAGACCAAGGGGAATGGCTTTAACCTGCCAGAGGGGAGACTGAGATGAGCTCTGAGGCAGAAGCTCTTCCCTGTGAGGGTGCTGAGGCGCTAGCACAGGGTGCCCAGAGAAGCTGTGGCTGCCCCATCCCTGGCAGTGTTCAAGGCCAGGTTGGACACAGGGGCTTGGAGCAACCTGCTCTAGTGGAAGGTGTCCCTGCCCATGGCAGGGGGTGGAGCTGGAGGAGCTTTAAGGTCCCTCCAACCCAGACTGTTTTGATTCTTCGATTCTCCGAGACGAACAAGGCACAAAGTTATCGGTGATTTAGCCACCTAATGGAGACTCCTGTGGTAATCTAGGTGGCTGAAAATAAGCACAAATGCATTCTTCCCTCTGTTAGCTTCCTGAGCCTTCCCCTTCTGCGGCTAAGCAGCAGATGGGGCTTGCAGGAGCCGGCACGAGCTTTCTGTAGGAATGGTGTTCACTCCGCAGCCTCCCCTTGGGACAGCCTGCTCGTGCCAGGAAAGGGAAGATGGAAGATGCGCAGGTGGGGAGCGTGGAGGAGCCTTGGACAGCGCAGAGCGTGCCAGCAGACCCTGCCAGCCGCTCGTGCCCGGGTCCCCGTGCTGCCATCGGGATGGTGGGGCAGGTGACGCAGCTCGCTGCTGGTGCATTGTCAGTCACTGCTGCTTCATCTGCTGCCCTTTGGGTCGCTGTGATTCAGGTGGCATCAAATCAAGGACAGCAATGGTCAGGACTTGTCCGTGCTAATGTGTTTTTCCGTCTTGAAAATCAGGCCCAGCTCGTTTCTGGGGCTTGGCTGATGCTTGTGAACCCCTTGAGCTGCAGAACAAACCACAGTGAGCAGCAGCAAGCTGTCCTTGGAATGGAGTGGATTGTGCAGATCTGTGTTGTTTAAATATTCCCAGAATCAAGCAGCCCCGGGGAATCCCCGTCTTTCCCTGCTGGCAGGACTTTTGGGACAGGCTCTTGGCATGTTGGATGGATTGTGGTGCTGGGGAGGCTTGATCCGTGATGACCTGCAGGTAGAAGCTTTGCACTCCCAACACCTCTCAGCTCATCAGGGTTGCACTTTGTTCCTGTTTGCGGCTGCATGTTTTCCTCTTAAATGCACGCGACGTGCAATACATGGTGCAGTCTGCTTAGAGTCAGCACTGCAAATCACTCCGTAGGTGCACTGTACTGCTCAAAGTCCTTAGGATGTACTTCATTAGGGAAGTAATTTTCCTCCCATATGCAGCAGCTGTGGCAATATCCGAGTGGAGTTCATCACTGTTGTAAAGAGGTTGATGTACAAGAAGTCTGGTAGATGATTGTGCTGGCAGATGTGGTTACAGCTCTTCCCTGGTTGAAGCCTGGTGGGTTTCTGTGCAGAGTCCTCCCTCCCTGGCAGGTTTTGGTCTGAGCTGGTGATCCAGAGCCGTCCCGCTCTCATGCTGAGAGGAAAACAGTGTTGTAATCTGCTCTTCCAGTCTGACTAATGGTGGTGGGGCAGGGCTGTACACTGCTCCAGCCTTCCTGTAATGCACCGGCCGCTCCAAAGGTTTCCTCATCACAGCTGATCCCATTCCCAGACCACAGCTCGGAGAAATGACTGAAACAACAGATTTGTAACCTTGGCCAGAGCCCAGATGATCAGCAGCATCCAGAAATGTGGCAATATCAAGAGGCAGCTGCATATAGGTAATTGAGGGAAGGGTTTGTGGGAATAACTGCTCCTGGAGAAACCACACAGGCAGAGTGGTTGCTTGTGGCTGCAGGGTGCTGTCAGGGCTTGCCTTTAGTTTGGACCATCCCAGGAATGGTCCCAGTTGGAGTATTCTGAGTCACAGGGTAGTTGGGCAGAAAATCATCTTGTTAAAGTGTAATATTAAAACACGGAGTTGTCACCATTTGAGACCATCGCCTGGTCTTCTGATGCTGGGGCTGGTTTTGTGTAGCCTGGTCATTGCTAGAGAACTGTTGAGCTGGGCACTCATGGTGCCTGGAGAGGTCTTTAGCATCATCTTGACCTTGGTCCTTGAAGACATGGGTGCAGTAAGAAACACCAGGAAGGGGCATCTGTTTGACAAATGATTGAAATAGTAATAACTGATTTAACTCAATAAGATTGTTTAATTCAGTTTAATTTTAGTAACATACTCAATCTTCTTGGCTGGCGTGTATCTGAGAAAGCAAGCAAGCCTTGCCCGAGCCACGTGCAAGTGCATCCAGACATAAGTAGTTACAGATTCATTAGGAGGTCAGGAAACACTATGGGTTAAGTCAAAATAAATAGTTGTCAAAAGCAGAAGAAAGGATAGTTACTGTGGGGACCAGGTACTGACTTTGAGAACAGGTAGAGAAGAAGCCATGCAAAGAGGTGAAGAAAGATTTCTATCTATAAGAACTGATAAGGAGCAACATCCCTCTTCAAAAGCCAAGGAACAGAAATATAGCAAGTTCCCCATAAAGAAAATAAAGAAAAGATGTTGAGTTGAAGGTGAGGTTATGACAGAGCTGTGCCAGATGAGCCACCAGGCAAGTGTGCTTTCCAGCCGGCTGCATTCAGAGCAGGGAAATGCAGAGATCTCAGTTCCCCTTGGTTTGGGTAAGGGCTGTAGGAATTAGCACCTCATGCTAATTCTGGACTGTCTCATTAATAGCTAATCTTCGTGATTAGCCATTGTAAGGCTGCTGAATGAAACACACCTGTGTTTGCACTGCTGGCTTGCAGGCCTCCTGCTGCTCTTGGGCTTATGTACTCTTGGTGGAAATAGATGGACTTTACTCCTCCAGACCCAAGCTGGAGAACAAAGAACAATTGTTCCTGCTTTCCCAAAGTGGATGTCCCACCAGTGCTCGTGAACAAGTTTAGGTTGTGTAGGCTTTATCAGGTAAAGGAAACCCAGTGAGGAGCAGGTCTGTGATGGTGGGAGCATGTCAGTGAACCAGCACCAGACAAGGTGCACATGGGTGTGATGATGGCTTCGCTGGACGTGCAGCATGTTAGGGACGCACACTGTGACTTTGGGGCAGGCTCAGCTGGTGCCACTGCATGGCACAGTCTTCACTGGGTGACAACCATCTTGGTGAAGGTGTCAGACAGGGGTGGAGAAGGGCTCAGCTCAGCACACTGAAAGACCTCAACTTTTGTCATTCTCCCCATGCTTTCCAGTATGTGAGTGTGTGTGGTGGTGTCCAATTTTGGACGTGATCTTTGTGAGTTATTTTAAGGCAGTTTTCAGAAAAACACCTATTTTTCTGGGACAGACTCCTCAAAAGGAGTCTGAGGTATTAAAATCTTCATGTTTTGATGGGGCTTGTTCATATTCCAACCTTTTCAGACCAAACAAATGTGTTGGGTTTGTGCAAATAATGTCTGCCATCTAATTGCCATCCCTGCACTGTAGTTCTGTGTAACGGTTACAGCCTCCAGCCAGCTTTCTTCTTATTGTCTGGCATTTAAAGAAGTCTACGCAATCTTTTTTACTCCAAGCTGGCAGGGTATAGGCAGGCTCCAATGCACAGATCTTGGGCATGAGCTAATTTGTTGTGGCTTCAGATAGATATGGCAGCTCTGGCTGCTCTGCTCACAGCGGGATGCGAGAGGCTGAGCAGAGCCGGTGCGGGGACCTGCGGGAGGGCAGGGTTGGAGGGATGGGACGGGACAGGCAGCACAGGGAAAGCTGTCGCTCTGCCTTGGATATGCAGCTGAAAAGCATTTGAGGACCTCTGTGTTTGCGTTTTCTCTTGTCACAGATGAGGATGTTGGTCATTGTGCTGGTGAAGGCAGGAAGGATAGGGATGGGGGGGTTAAATGTACGTCGGGTCTGTTTGCTTTGGTGATGGAGAGTCTCCTCTCCTCGGTGTTGGCTGGCAGGGCTGAGGGTGGGCTCCATCCGTGAACATCTCTGTCCATCCCGATTTGCCCATTAGCTTCACCGGGAGCCTGATTCCTCGCTAATGGTGCAGCTCATCCCTTGCTACCTCGTAGCTGTCTGGATGACCAGACAGGCTGAACATGGAGCCAGCAGCGCTTTCCTCCTCATCCTGCAGCTCAGAGGAACAGATGACCTCCCTTTCCCTTCCCATCACTTCTAGGACCACTGTCTTTTGAGGTCCTTCCCAGAAATGTTTGGTCTCAGTGTGTGGCTCGGGCTTGGTATGGCCTGGGTGAAATAAAACCCGTTTCCAACTAGTTCCTCACGCCAGCGATGGGACAGGATCGGATTCTCTGTGTGTGCATGGCTGGGGCTGGCTCTGCAGAGCCCTG
>NW_009933319.1:24144-24358 GCF_000696875.1 Nestor notabilis
CGGCCTCGCTGGCCACGGCTCCAGCCCCTCTCCGGGTCGTGCTCCCAACAGTCCTGTTTCTCCACCCTCCTGGAGGGTGCTGTGTGTGCTCGGAGGGGTGCATGGGTGCCCTGACACCCACAGGGCTGGGTGTCATGTCCTGTTCTCCAGCCCGCAGGCAAAGCCATGTGTGCGGTACTGCAGAGCCCGGACCCACCATGGCGTTCCCCACTGG
>NW_009933320.1:0-8676 GCF_000696875.1 Nestor notabilis
CAGGTTAAAGCCATTCCCCTTGTCCTGTCCCTACAGGCCCTTGTCCAAAGCCCCTCTCCAGGTTTCCTGGAGCCCCTTCAGGCACTGGAGCTGCTCTAGGGTCTCCCCTTGAGGAGCCTTCTCTTCTCCAGCTGCCCCAGCCCAGCTCTCTCAGCCTGGCTCCAGAGCAGAGCTGCTCCAGCCCTCGCAGCAACTACGGGGCCTCCTCTGGCCTCGCTCCAACAGCTCCACGTCCCTCTTGTGCTGTTGCCTCCAGAGTTGGACACAGGCCTGCAGGGGGTCTCACCTCCCTCAACCTGGTGGTCCTGCTCTTTTGATGCAGCCCCGCATGCAGATGTCTTTCTGGCTGCAAGTGCACACTGCTGCCTTGTGCCTCATTTTTTCACCCACCAGAACCCCGAAGTCCTTCTCCTCAGGACTGCTCTCAATCCATTCACCCCCAGTCTCTATTGACACTGGGCATTGCCCTGACTCATGCTGAGCTTCATGAGGATCCCTGCTATTGTTCCCTGGAAGTGGGTCTGTCTGTGGATACAGCACTGTGCCTGTGCTGTTCACCGAGGAGGCCAGCTGCACTCAGAAGCATATGAGCAAGCAGGTAGCAGTTTTGGGGGAGACAGTTATCCCCCTCTCGTCAGCACTGGTGAGACTTTGGGGTACTGAGTCCAGTCCTGGGCTCCCCTGGACAAAACCCAACATTGGTGTTTTGGGGCAGGTCTACCACACTGGTCTGGGGCTGGGGGTGTGATGTGTGACACGGGGCAAAGAGCTGGGTATCTTCAGCCTTAAGAGTAGTAGACAATCAGCATGTGCAGGTAGGGGTAGAGAAGATGGAGCCACAGTCTCCTTGGCAGTGTGTAAAGGAAGGGACACCTTTTTCACCATGAGGATGGTCAAACATGGTGATGGGCCCAGAGAGGTTGTGAGCCAGTTCCTAGGTGCTGTTTAATTTGTTAGTGTAGATGTTGCATATCTTCAAATGCAAGCAGAGAGTCTCTCTTTGCTCGTCAGGTCTCCTGGTGCACTGTGCAAAAGGGAGTTTGTGTGTTCTGCTGAATGCCAGCTGTCCCAAATGCCTGTTCCAGGGGAAACCAACTAGGTGGAGGAACTCCCCCATCCCACTT
Organism: Nestor notabilis; assembly: GCF_000696875.1. Lineage (NCBI taxonomy): Eukaryota > Metazoa > Chordata > Aves > Psittaciformes > Psittacidae > Nestor > Nestor notabilis. The sequence continues at coordinate 1,125 of NW_009933320.1, forward strand.
CAGGTTGGAGCAGAACAGCTCCTGCAGGCTTATGGCTCTGCAGGTCTCTTAAGATGAGACCAAGGTCTGAGCACGTGTTTTGTTGTTGCAGGTGCCAAGTGCTGATGTGATGTTAGATTGTTCCCTTTAAAAAACGCTCATCTGTGGGTTTTTGTCTTCTCGCAGCTTGAAAGTTAAATTATACTGCTCCCCTGTAACCAAGGAATTGCTGTTGACTAACTGGAAGTACAAGTTTTGGGAGAATCACATTGTGAGTTGTTGTTTGTTTTTAAATGAACGCTTTCCGAGGAGTGCTTCTAGGAAAGAGGGAGCTTCCTCTCCTCGGGAATGTCTAAATTTGCTGTTGATACAGTGTGGGATTGGTTTATTGTTGTTTACTGTTTAATCTTATTTTTCCCTCCACAATATTTATCCCCTTCTCTCAACTTCAGCTTTAAATGTTCTCCATTGGTCATTTATATCACGCCCTCATTTTCTTACCTTGCTCATGTCTCTTTGCTCCTGTCCTTAATTAATTTCTCTTTTGCTTCATTTAAGGTCTCATATTGCTTGGACTATTTATAACCTTTTAGTTATATTATTTTCCTTTTGCTTTTTGGAAAATGGACTATTTCTAACATGAAAATGTTTTAGTGATGTAAAATCAATAAAGAACTTGGTTAGTTTCCTCTATTCCCACTTTTGGAAGCCAGACTTCAAGTGATCAGTGGTCATGTCTAGGTGTGACTTGTAGTTGTTTCCTTCCCTTTGCAGATGAGGGCTTTGAAATTGAACATGTTTCTTTTCACATCTTTTCACATCATCACATAGTGGAAGGATTTTGTTGTATTATCCCCCAAGCAATGACAGGCGGGTTTTCTAGTCAAGTGGAAGGTCAAGAAGGACTTCAGGCAGCTGAAACTTGTTTTTCTTGGGGAGTTATGTCTTGGAGCTTCCTTAAATGGGTTGTAAGCCTCAGTATTAAGCTCCATGTCCAAAGAAACTCATATGAGTAGGACCTGGGAGATAAGTCTGGGTAAGAAGAAGAGAAGTAAATTATTCTGTTCAAGGTAATAGTATAATTGTGAAGCAGAGGGAGGAGATAACTTGCTGTTATGAAGCCTTGAGAAACTGAAAGATTTAACAACTTAGGGAGTGAACATGATTCAGGGCTCTGTAAAAAGGACTCTGAGCATCTCTTGGGTATGTTTGATGGTTGGACACTTGCCAATTGTTTCACGGCAGTAGGAACTTTGAGAATTACTGACTAATATTGAGCATGCAGAATTTAGATCAGCCTCTGGAGTTCAGTCAGCTTCAGAAACCGTAGATTATAGAATTAGTATTGATAGTTAAAAAACCAAGTCTTGCATTCTTGATATAAAATCTTTTTGGACACACATATGTGTGTTTTGGAGTTTGACTGATGTTGTGGTTTCTGCTGGAGAGGCCAAATGTTACCACCTTTGTGTGGGTACCAGCTGAATGGATCTTATGGAGCTTCCCAGAAGTTTGTGGTGCCGTGTCTTGTGAATCCATCTGGTGCAGTGAAAGCCAAGGAGCTGAGGAGCCTGCTCAGCCCAGAGGTTACACCGAAGGAGGGTAATGACAGGAGATTTCTTTTCACTTTGGCTTTCTTTGGGTGGGAGAATTATGTACAAAGGAAAAAACAAAAAGGAGGATTAGGAGGAGCCTGCACAGTAGTACTAACCTTGCAGAGGGCCACAGAGCACATACGGTGCAGGACTCGCTTAGCAGAGGATATGGCAAAACAGGGGATTAATTGTGGCCTATAGATCAGCCACCCCTATGCAAACACAGAGTATGTGCTGCGTGTGGTTTGTGGGCTTTGCTTCTGGGGATAGGGAACAGTGAGAAGGACTGCAGCTCAGACAGGGGTCCTGGTGAGATCCACTGGTATGCTCTGGGACTGGGATGTCTTGAGCTTTGCAGTCCCCCAGAAATAAGACCTATAAGAAACAAGAGCTGTTGGTGTTAGAAGTTCAACATATTCTAACATTTAGGCTTACACATCTTGATTAAGGTATCTCCATTTCATTTTCAGAAAACTTATAGGAAATTTCTTTTTGTTTTCCACTGGAACTGGAATTTCATGACTTACTACAGCAAAATGAGCTCAGTTTTACAGACTTGGCATTAGCTGCAGTGAGTGCTAAAGATGTCTATGTAATGAATACAAAGTCATAAACATGAAACTGAATGTTCAGTAAATGCTGTAATGAACTTCTTCATTTTGTTACAGGTTGCACTGGAAGTTGAAACCCCAACCCAGATTTCTTTAGTAGATGAAACATCTGGTGAGGTACGTTACACAAAAAGCAGATTCATGTATTTGCAGTGGGCAGTAATACTGTTCACATAAGCATGGGAAACAGATCTCCCCTGTCACATCCCAAGTGGACAAGCTGTTTTTAAAGTGTATGTTCCCCTTCTCTCCAAGATGTGCAGCCACATGAATTCTTCCCTGCTTTTTCTTACTATCATAGCATTTCTGAGGGGTAATGTCTTCACAGGGTATTGGTGATCTCCAAATTACCCCAGTCCTGTGTCCAGCTCTGGGGGCAACAACACAAGAGGGATGTGGAGCTGTTGAAGTGAGTCCAGAGGAGGATACAAAGATGCTGCGAGGGCTGGAGCAGCTCTGCTCTGGAGCCAGGCTGAGAGAGCTGGGCTGGTTCAGCCTGGAGAAGAGAAGGCTCCTGAAGGGGAGACCTTAAAGCAGCTCCAGTGCCTAAAGGGACCGACAAGAAAGATGGGGACAATTATTTTAGCAGGGCTTGTTGCAAGAGGACAAGTGATAACATCTTTAACCTGAAAGAAAGGAGATTCAGACTAGGTACAAGGAGGATTTTTTTTTACAAGGAGGGTGGTGAAACACTGGCACAGGTTGCCCAGAGAGGTGGTAGATGCCCCATCACTGGAAACATCCAAAGTCAGATTCAGTGGGTCTCTGAGCAATGTCTTTGCTCATTGCAGGGGGGTTGGAATAGATGACTTTTAAAGGTCCCTTCCAACTCAAACCATACTGTGATTCTGTCCTTGTTCACAGGGAACCAAGGAACTAGGCTGTCTTCTGCCTGTCTTACTTTTATGAGTATCATGCAATACTCTCTCATCTCTTCTGGCATGACAGGATGGTTGTTGCTCTTCAGGAGTTGCTGGAATGTGAAGAGACTCTCTTCTTTCAAAAGCAATGCTAAATGCTACAAGAAGCAGGGCATTAATGCATTGCTTTCACTGTGTCAATGAAAATACTCATAGTATTTATTACAGTGTGGAAGTAATGCCAACCCATCTCTTCCAGAAAGAAGATATAGAGGTGACACTCCTACCAGCTGGTCACTGTCCAGGATCAGTCATGTACGTCCTTTCAATACTCTACATGTTATTTTCCAGACACCCTGAGTCTGAATGATTTGATTTATCTGAAATCATTCTAGGACCAAATTGAGCCCGGTATTTCTATTGTTATCACACATGAGCCATGTAGGCTGCTCTAAGCAAGGTAACAAATGAACACGTGGCATTTAATGCTTTATGTTGTTGAGTTTGACCAGAGTGTTTCTGTGTGCAGGTTTTTGTTTGAAGGTGAAAACGGCACTGTGCTGTACACAGGGGACTTCAGGCTCGCCAAAGGAGAAGCAGCCAGGATGGAGCTTTTGCATTCAGGGACCAGGTGAGACTTGAGCTATTCATGGGACTTAGGGAGAATAGAAGATCACACAAGCATGGACAATTCAGGAGTCATATATTCTTTTCCATCATTCTTTGTTCTCAAATATACTTGCAGTGCAGTTACAGGCCCCTTTTGACTTGCTTTTTGTAACAAAGAAGAAGAATTGCCCCCTTTTGAAGAGGGAGGCAAGTGGTATGTCTTAGGCCTGTGATATAATGCTCATTCTGGTACCACATTTCTCTCTTTCAGAGTTAAAGACATCCAGAGTGTGTATTTGGACACTACTTTCTGTGATCCCAAGTTTTATCATATACCAAGCAGGGTAAGTCTAAATAAGCTGTGAGAGGAAAGGTCCTTAAAGCTGCTAATTTAATTACCCATCCCTTTGATAGGCAAGTCCTGCAAGGCAGTGCCAGTTTGCATTACCAGAGTAGTTTCAAAGAGGATTCACAACCTTTTCTAAACCCTTCAGGAGGAATGTTTAAAGGGGATCTTGGAGTTAGTGCGAAGCTGGACCTCCCTGACTCGCAACCATGTTGTGTGGCTGAACTGCAAAGCTGCTTATGGATATGAATATTTATTCATAAACCTCAGTGAGGAACTTGGGATAAAGGTAACTTTTCTATCATTGTTGCTTTAAAGCGGATCCTCAATGGCCAGTCATGAGCTGGAAATGGCTGTTCAGAGGACTGCTCTGTGTGAAAGATGTTCCTGCTTTCGTTAACTTCACTTAAAAAGCTACAGTTTTGCTCAAAATGAGTTAACTGCTTGATTCAGTCTGGAACATCTGGGCTCTCCAGGGAGAAGTTAATCCCCCAGTTTTCAAGCTCAGTGTTTCTATCTCCCCCTTTTATCTTGTGAATGAGAAAAGCTTTCTCATTTACATATGACATTAATAGTTGGCAGATATGTTCTGACTTTGATGAATATTCATTCCTCTCCAGCAGAGGAGCTATGTTCTGCTTGGTCTGGATGTCCAAGTTACTTCTGGCTAACACTTCTCTGCTGGGATGTTATTAGTGGGTAGTAGCTGTTTGAACGCCTGCCAGCATTTCTTGAGAGCAGAACCACATCTGTACAGTTGCACCAGCTGCAGCCTGGCTAACACATTGAGCTAACTAAGAGTAAACTCTGCCTTTCTCTAGGTGCACATGAACAAACTTGATATGTTCAGAAACATGCCAGAAATCCTCTACCATGTTACTACAGATCAACACACTCAGATTCACGCCTGCCGACATCCCCGGGTGGGTATTGATCTACAGATCCTCTGCTAACTTTGGCTGTGAAAGACAGGTCATGGGTGCTGATGTTTTGGTGCTTTTGAAGAGTTAGTGGTGGCTTAATGTAAAGAAGAGTGAGTGCTTTAAAAAAAAGGGGGAAAAATGTATTAGCTGATGCTAGAATTAGTCTAATTGTATTTGAAACTCGAAAGTTGTGTTTTTAAATGAAGTAAGACAAATGACAGATTAGATCCCATTTAAATATATCAAAAGCAGCTCTGATGATGCTCTCTACAGCCACACAGTATGCTTGTAGTGTGTAGCCTTCCCTTTCCAGGGTGGCTGTCAAGCTGAGGGCTCCAACTTGGAGGAGTCCAGGTAGAACTGGAGATGGCATTTTAGGGCGCTGGTATTTCTGATTGATTTACTTTGTCGGCTGCACTGTAGTATCATAGAATCCCAGACTAGTTTGGGTTGGAAGGGACCTTAAGTTCATTCAGTTCCAACCCCCTGCCACGGGCAGGGACACCTTCCACTAGAGCAGGTTGCTCCCAGCCCCTGTGTCCAACCTGGCCTTGAACACTGCCAGGGATGGGGCAGCCACAGCTTCTCTGGGCACCCTGTGCCAGCACCTCAGCACCCTCACAGGGAACAACTTCTGCCTAAGAACTCATCTCAATCTCCCCTCTGGCAGGTTAAAGCCATTCCCCTTGTCCTGTCCCTACAGGCCCTTGTCCAAAGCCCCTCTCCAGGTTTCCTGGAGCCCCTTCAGGCACTGGAGCTGCTCTAGGGTCTCCCCTTGAGGAGCCTTCTCTTCTCCAGGCTGAACCAGCCCAGCTCTCTCAGCCTGGCTCCAGAGCAGAGCTGCTTCAGCCCTCGCAGCATCTTCGTGGCCCCCAACAGGTCCACGTCCCTCTTACGCTGGTGCCCCAGAGCTGGACACAGGACTGTGGGGGGGTGTCTCAGAAGAGCAGAGTAGCGGGGGAGAATCCCTCCCTTGACCTGCTGGTCACGATCCTTTTGACACAGCCCAGGACACGGGTGGTTTCTGGGCTGTCAGCACACACTGAAGCCGGGTCATGGGGAACTGATCATTGACCAACACCCCCAAGTCCTTCTCCTCAGGGGTGCTCTGAATCCAGCTGTAGAATCAAGATGCAACAACAGTGTTTCAAAGGAGTCAGAAGGGTGCTACTATTGTTGGGCTGGATGTTGCTCAATTTCTGGTGGAAAAATGTAGGATCACACTTCATTCAGTATTGCATTCTACAGGATGATGACTGCTTCCGATGGAACAGGCTGCCCTGTGGGATGACTTGCCAAAATGGAACCCCCTTGCACTTAATCATCATCAAACCCTCCACTATGTGGTTTGGAGAAAGGATCAAGAAAACCAATGTAATAGTGAGGTGAGCATTTGGGCCATACAGAAACCTGTTGTTTCAGGTGCTGTGTGTCTTACCCAAGGCTTGTGTAACTGAATCTCAAAATGACTTTGTAAGAGTAGGCTGTGTTTGCCTGTTGACTGAGGATGGAGAGCAGTCACCTAATTTTTGTGCCTCCTCTGTCTTTTAGGACTGGAGAGAGTACGTACAGGGCTTGTTTCTCTTTCCACTCTTCATACAGTGAGGTTTGTATATTTGTAGTATTGAGTATACACGAGTTAAAACAATTAAAGGATTGTTTTGGATGCTGATGTTAGTTATTAAACTTCTGCTTCTTTTCTGGAGTTTAGATTAAGGATTTCCTGAGCTATATCCAGCCTGTGAACGTGTATCCCAATGTGCTGCCAGTGGGTGGGACAGAAGAGAAAGTTATGGAACTGTAAGTGACAAGTGGCTGCTGGATAGAGGTGGTTAATCTCTGTCCTTGTAAGGACAGCTCTCCTGAAGCCCAGCCTCTCAAGCAGGCCACAGCCTTTTGCTTGTCTGATAGTTCAGACAGAACACTTGTATGTTGTGCTAAGTCTGAGAGTTTGTGTTCCACACGGTCCTCATATCTACATAGAAGCTCTTCTGCTGTTAAACTGTGTTTGGGTGGAATCTGAATGCACCTTCACCTCGCTGTATTCTGTGACCTCTTTGTCATTGCTCCTTTTCAGGAGTTTCATTTAAAGAGGGTTTCTCTGGGGACTTGAACTCCTGCCCTTGTACAGTGTCACAGAGCCCTGTTCTCATGGGCTGCTGCAGATGTTGGCAACTTAGAAAGTGCCCACACCTAGAAAAGCAGTGGTGTTGCTCAGTCTGAACCAATGTGAGGATGGTCCTTTTCCTCCTTAATAAGAAAGGAGATACTCAGATCAAGTTAAAAGATTTTACTTTTGCTCCTCAGAGTATCTGCTGAGTTCTAAATATTCACTGCTTTTCTTATTCACCTCAGGTTGAAGCCATTATGCAGGTCCTACAGTAGAAATGTGGAACCGAGTTACAAGCCCTTAGGAACACTGAAGAGAGCCCCCAAGAGAGACTTATCTGATACAGGTAAAGTTTCTGCTGGTGCTACTGTGCCTTAAATGAAAGTCCAAGACTAAGCAGAGGTGCCAAAAGCTGTGGTGTTCATCATGGTCTGTCTGTTGAAAGCAACAGCTAGAAAGGAGAAACATAAATTAACCTAGGTTTGAGGAGGGTGAGAAAGCATGAGTTGTATGAAAACA
>NW_009933321.1:0-23614 GCF_000696875.1 Nestor notabilis
GGAGGTGGCTGCCGCCCCTTCTTCACTGCCTGCCCTGAAACATGTGGCCTTTTCGTTGCGTGGCATGGAGAAGTTTGTGAAGTTGGGTGTCGAAGGGAAGAGGGGGCTCTGGCCTCCAGTTCGGAGGAAGCTATCCATCCCCAGGAGGTGATTGGGCTGCCCTCTTGCCACAGCCCACCCTGACGGACTCTTCTCTGCCCAGCACCATTTCCAAAGTTCGCTCTGTCGCTGAAGACCACACCGTGCCTGCTGATAAGGCTGGGGAGGGGCTTTGTGGGCCTGAAAAGCCCTAAAATAAACTGCTATGTTTACAGATATGCCGAGCACATTCAGAGGGTATAGTAGTATACACAGAATCATGGAATAGCTGGGGTTGGAAGGGACCTTAAAAATCATCTACTTCCGATCCCCTGCCCATGGGCAGGGACACCTTCCACTAGACTCACTGGCATCCCTTCAGAGAACTGTTACTGTCTGATCAAATACTTACCTTTGGTTTATTAAAGATATGGAGAAAAGTAAATTAAGCCACAAATACAATATTAAAACCATGTTCAAAGTGCAAACTTCCCGTACGGAGGCTATGGCTTTATAGCAGAGTTTAGCCTTTCATTGAGTGATGGGGCATGGAGCTGGTACCAAGTGCTCATCATGTGGATATGGACACATGGTCAGGGGAGAAATGACTCGTCTGAGGTAGCAGTCATGCGGCTCTTACTGTGTAGGTAAAAAGTTCAGCAGAGGGAAGTGACCATCTCTGATGAACACTTAAAAGCTGACAGCACTGCTCTCTATCCCTATGGATGGATCATCACTGCTGCTAAGGCGGATGACCACAGTCTGAGTGGGAATGCAGAACAGCTTCTTCACCCTTCCTGAATTTATCACAGAGTCAGGTTATATTGAATCTTAGGTCTGCTGAGATGAGCTCATCCTTTTAACTGGAAAGGGGTTTTTAAAGGTAGCTTTTGTAAAGAAAAAATCTGGACAAGCAAGTTTCTTATAGCTTTGAGAAGAAATGTCAGGATTTTTTCTTTAATTTTTTTCTTTTTAAACCAGCTCTAGTTAAAACCTACATGCCAAGTAGCTTGAAAGTTAACTTTTAGCCTGGCTAGGAGTAAGTGACAAAAATGCCTAGTAACATCCTTTGGTAAAAGCAGGATGTCACAGACACAAGGCTCCTGTGCTGTCACAGGAGTCCTGGTGGCTTTACATACTAGTGATGTCATCGCTGCCAACAACCTGCAGTACAACTACTAAAGCCACACCGACGTTTCTGGAAGGAGCAGCCAAATGATACCTTGCTGCAGTCAGAGCCAGTGGTCAGGTTAATTTTCTTTGTGAACAGTGCAGCTGACCTCAAGAAGGAAAAGAGCATCAGCAGAGGCTGGGAGCTTCTCCTGCTTCCCATTCTTAACTTGCTTTTCAACAGCGGGCACAGACAGTTACGCACTGAAAACTGTAAGCACTGAAAACAGCTGGCAGGCCTTATTAGTGCCAATTAGTCGGTTTTAGATGCAACAAGGGTGACATAGTGCTGGCATAAAGAACAACAAAAACATAATTTCTAACATCCTTCCTAGTTATTTTCCATTAAGCATTCTAGAACATTTGAATCAAACTGGAAAGAAATAAAATCTCATCACTCAAGTAAATGGCATTTAAAATGAGGTTATATTGTGTCTTTTTGCGGCTAAGTTGTAGATTGTATCAAGGCATTTTTTTCAATGGAAGCCTGATCTGCTTTCACAGTAATAAAAAATAGGCAGTGTGATATCATGGCTGACCTTTTTACTGAAGGCAATTCAAATATTCCCTTGTATGCCCATCATGTATTTTTATGCCTCAAGTAAAATGCTCATCTATATGCATTTTCTTTTTCTGATCTTAATGCTCCATTAGAAAGTTTCAGTTTCTTTTTCCAACATGTAGTTTGGGAACAAAATACAGAACTTCTGGCCAGTCCTGTGTACTATAATAAAAATTAAAAAACCCAATCTGAAATGGAAGTAAAGGAATAATTACCTCTGCTTGTTTTGCAATATTTTGTTGAAAAAAGCCTGTATAGGGTTGGAATCTTAGTGTGGCTTTAACACTGAATAAGACTTTATAGATGTCTATGCTATTAGATTTAAAACGTCAATACATGCCATTCAGTTTTGAAAAATGGGTTAAAGAAATGAGGAGCCGATCTCCATACAAACTAAGGAGATATTTCTTATAAGGCTATAATATAAACCTCTCAGGGAAGAAAATAAACATGATTGTAGAAGGACAACCATTCTGTGCAACGTCATCAGACTAATGGACAGTAACAGTACTCGAGCAGAAAAAGATTAAATAAGCAGACAGTTCACCATTTATTCCCAAGAAGACCTTCTTACAATAGACCTCTTTTTTTAAGATGCAGCCAACTAGCATTTGCTAGTGGTTCAGGACAGCCATTCTGCTGACTAGCAGCAAAGATAAAATATCAGGATATCAAAAATTACCTTTGAGAAATGCACACATTGCTCAGGTTGGAACAATAGCCATGTACCTCCTACCCAAGGACATACCTTAGCATGGAGAAGCACCTGGAAGTTGTACATGGAGAGGTGGGCATTTAGATTTTTGTGAGAAGTGTTTTATTTTATAAATAGTACTAAATCTTTAAAAGACTGGAGAACACTGCTCCAAGTGTGATATGGGATGAAACAAAATGAGGGCAAAAAGCATCCAAGATTTCTTAGTGTCAACTTAAGTGCCACAAACCTTAATGCTTGTATGCCCATAGCACATCATATTGAAGAAACTCAAAGCATTCAAAAATAATATCACTTTTATCATACAAGTGTGTATTATGAGCACTTTTGCATATGAGCAAACTGAATCATATAACGTAGTTCTTGCTTTGGGTCATCCAGCCAGTCTTAGAGCAAAGGGAATAAAATCACAGCATCTGCTATCTGCAGTTCCCCACTTCCAGCTGTGATCAGTGTCCTTCAAAGGCAGGACACTCTCAAGCCCTTTATCATCCCAGATAATTTTATACTCCTTGGGTCTAGTCTCAAAAGCCACTTCTGAATGGTCACATAAGTGAGTACCATTTGTGTCAAGTGCCTGCTGGGAGATGTACATTTTGCATGAAGTGTGAGATTAAGCACATGTTATGATGTCTTTTCTCTAAATTGGAGCACTGCCTGATAGGAAGCAGTTAATTTCTGTAGGACTGAGGCAGCTATTCAGCACCAGGCTACCAGAAATATCGTTTACTACCCCAGGAGGACAATGTCAAAATGTCTCCCAGGGGAATCTGGAATCAAAATTTTTCAAGGTCAAGAAGCAAGAAGCAATCGGAGAGAATCCTAAACAAGCCCCTGGAGTTTGCAGCAAGAGGTGGGGACATGTTTACCAGTATGAAAGTAGTTTTGAGAGGACAAAGTGTGCTCTAACTGCTAGAGAAGTATCTGTACCTTATTAAAAGAATGCTGATAGAGGATTTTTTTGATTTGCTGCTTTGCAGAAGTCGTCTCACCTCTTTTTTTTTTTTTTTTTTTGTGTTACCATTTTCATTTCTATAACCTTTCTTGTGTGTTTTGTGTCTGATAAATGAAAACATTTATTGGCATCTGCACTAATTTAGCTCAAGTGAAAGGTGATTTCAAAATAAAAGCCTAGCAGCAGAGCATTCTGTTCCTATGGCTGTGGTGATCTCCGAAGGGAAATCTCTGGCATTTCTTCCAGGTACCTACAGAACAGCAGGATAGATCTTCCCTGAGCTCTAGTGGCTTGTTTTGGAGCTCGACATGCCAGAGGTGGAAGAGCAGAATTTGAATGTCCTCAGGCATGCAGCAATGCAGCAGGGAGAGCACCCGACCCTCTGACAGGAGCTTTCAACAATGACTCTAATTTACCCACCTTCAATGAGAGGCTAAAGCTACCTACCTGCCTACCAGGAGGTCTGCTACAGCTGAATTCTTTTATGTTTGCATATCCAACAGGAAGCATGAACTTTGAAGATAATATCCAGTTGTCTATTTCTCTTCCTAGAACATTTTCATTGCCTGGGAAGACTCTCAAATTCAGGACAAATTGACTGCAAGCTTTCAAGGAGGTTAAATAAAACATTTTAATATTCTCAGAATATTTTCATATTCTGCAATGCATTTTTTGCACTTACCTGCAATTGTGACAGATCTTCTTGAATATGCCTCTTAATACTTTTCCTCCCATTGTGAATGACAGCTTTTTAGACCAGTCTTTCTTGAGGTTCTGCCAGTCTCCCATGGCAAAGGGGCAACTTGTTGCAGGTTGATAAAAAGCAGTTCTCTATTTTCCATCAAGACATTATATTTAACTACCCTCAGGTATCATAATGACTGCTTTTCTCTTCATAAAGCACTACTGGTGTACCAGGCTTCCCACACGCAAGGCAGCTGCTTGCCCACAGCCCACACATCCATTTGTGGGTTACCTTGCTTCATGAGGTGTGTCGGATAAGACTCACAGTTTCCAACTTTCCTGGTGTGTCTGTACTATCCTTTGAACTCTGATGATTTCTGAAGTGTAGGTGTCAGAATTTGACTCGGTATTTTAAGAGAGCTTTACCAATTTTTGTTTTGTTCTGACAAAAGCGAGGTCCTCGATACTTTGGAGACATTCTGGCTCAATCATCGTTTTTTTTCACACAGCACTGCACTGGGAACACATTGAGTACTTCATCTGAAATCTTCATGCGGGAAGAGCTTTCCAAAGCAGCCATCCTTGTTTTGGGTTTAACTGGCACTTTTTACCTTATATCTGGTTTATGAGCATAAGCACTGGGCTGTAGTAGAATGATCTGGATCCTGTGTAGCAGTGACTTTATATCACTATTCCTTATCTTGTTAATCTCAATGTCACTTAGAAACATGGTCAGTAAAAATCCTTTAGCACAGTACTGATCATGTAGAATGTTAAAATTATATGTGGACTCCTATAAACCATCTGACTCACTATCACTTGTTCTCGCATCTCTCTGTGGGTTCATTTTATACCCAACTGTTATGACCAAGTTAATTCCATATATGAGCTGTCTTTACAGTTAAAATGGCTTTGGCAAAATCCAGACATCTGATACCAACTGTACTATCTCTCTTGACTAAAGCTTTCACCCTGCCAAAAGTAGAAACAAGCTTTGCTTGACGGAATCTACTTCCATGAGACCATCTATAGACTGTTCAAGATAAAATACAATTATATTCTCATCCTGGGACAGTTTGCTAGCATTGTGGCAGATTAATCATTCTGTTCTTGTAACCACGCTCAGTGATGGACTAGTCCTCAGTTTGTTAGGTCTAGCTAATTAACAAAGCTTGGTTTTAAATGTGGGAACTACATCAGTGTAAGAATTAATGTATAAAAATTTCAACATCTGCTATCTTCCAGTGGAATGAAAATAGGAAAAGCTGAAGAATTAAAACTCCAAAGAAGTTACTAAAATTTTCTACAACAATAGAAAGCTGACAATCATAAAACTGAGGAGAAAAAAAATCTGCCATTTGAATATGCCTTAAGAGGTCACACACAGCTGAGCTAATGTTACTAACATAACTGGAAAGCCAACAATCATACGATGGCAGCTGATATTTTAAATGCAACAGTGCCCCAAAAAAGGCACTGTCATCATACTCCAATGAGACGCTAGGAAGAAAAGGAGGTATACATCACATCTTTGTACCAGCAATATCTGCTTCTTCCTCTCAGATTCAGCAATCCAACTTCATCTTGCACCTTCCTGTTAGCACCTTCAGGAGCCACCAGCAGTCAAACAGATGAGAAGTCACTGAACCAGTTCATCAGGCAGCTTCATTAGCACTGCTTCCACAGCATGGTAGGACGAGAAAGTTTGAAGAAAAACCCTGGCAAGAAATTAGCTTTCTTTTAAAGATTCTTAGGGTTTCATTACATGCCATTATAATTAATAACTTGAACCAGATGATAAATTTCTTGAGCGGCAACATAAATTATGCTGGACAACAGAGAAAATCTGTCTTTAAGAGTGTTAATAGTCAGTAATTACTTACCCCAGAAGCTCTTCACTATTAACTTATGCTAAGTTTCTGAATTTAAATACTTTATTATGTGTCATAAGACTTAATTGACTTTGCCCATTCAAAAACTGGTTAGGTTTGTTTAACCTTCATTCAGAATAAATTTTATTTACCCTTCAATGCCATTCCTTGCTTTTCTATGCATTGTTTTTGTTATCTGTGTTCTGCTAAAATAGAGCACACATCTGATTTGAAATTATTTAAAGATGCAATATTCCGTCAGAAATGAGGATTAAACCTACGTTAGACCTATGGAAATACAGGGAAAAGCCAGGGTACTGGTCTTTCCATTTACTCATTTGTGTATTGAATGATTTACAGAGCTAATTTGCAGTTAGTTTACTTAGTGCTTCCCTCACCATTAGCCTGGAGTCTCCAGGAGCATTTCTGGTTGTTGGAACCAGAAACCTGAAAACTGGCTCAGAGATCTGCAGTGCATAACTGGGCAGGGAGACATCATGAAGCAGACTACAGAATTTACACTCATACCCCCCAGCTTGGCTTACAGACTCAGTTAATAAATAAGAGTCATAGTAGTATATTATAATAATTGCAATTCTGTTTAATTGTGATGTCCCTTACCTTTTACCAGATAATCTGATGTGATCATGGAGGGAGTCAGCTAAGATTGTGATTTGGCAAGTACTAGCATAAATGTGGTAACATAATTTGTGGGTGTGGATGTGCCTGTTCAGAGAGAGTCTGAATAGTGGTGGGGTTTTGTTTATCTTTTTTAAATAAAGAAGAATCTTATATAAAACTGTGCTCTGCATTCTACTTACGTCTCTTATTGAACAGGTTCTTCAGAAAACCAGTTATCATATTTGGGGTACCCCAGGAGGCCAGGTTTTCCATAGCAGTTGATCCACATAGCCTCACAAAACCAAATACATGACTTGGTTTGTGCTAATTTTCTGAATGGACCATGTAAAGAAACAATTTTGTGAAGAAGCAAGGAATGCCTCATGTGATTCCTCTCAAATCAAAACTGCTGCCCCCCTTGACTTACCTGAAGATCAGACTTACCCCATCTCCATTCAATGGCCAGGTTTAACCTACTTACCTCCAAGGTGGTAGCTGGGGGGAAATGCCTGGCCACAGGCATGTTGCTTCATCAACTTCGCAACAGCAGTTGGCTCCTGAGCTATCTGGAGTCACAAAGGTCACTACAGGGGGCTGTCACCATGCTTCAGTGAATGCTGAGGAGGGGATCTAGTCATGACTCACCCCTCAGCCTTCTTGTTTAATCTGGTCATTCCCACCTCTCTAGTCCCAGCCTGTAAAATTTGGTATTTCTTTGTTAGGATCCTCTTCACTTCCTTTCAATCACCTCTTCTCCCTGTAGGCAGAAGAGAGGGGCAGTTTATTTTGACATTACCATACCTCCATAGTGAACAGCTGAAATAAGGGTGTCTACACAAATGAATGTAGAAACCAACACAGTTGATGCAATTTCCACACAGCGCTCTGCTGACCAAGGAATATGTTACCAGCTTGCACATGTGCAAATTACAGAAAAATACAGAAGTTCATGTTTGAAAATAAAAACACAAAACTAGTGGTACATTGAGGAATACAACTCGCAGTTATTCTCCCCAGAAGAAATTGCTGTTGCAGGCTGGGTGACTGCTTCATGTGTTTGCTCACGATTATGTCCTCTGCTAATGACTCCCATGGAAGGAGCTGCTTTCTACTCTTGCGCTGATGGAGCTGCATGGGAAGACTTTGGAGCAAGGGATTAAGGGACCAGAAGGTGCTGGTAAGAATAAGATGCCCTTCAGGAATACATAAAAATGATTCTTCAGTCATCAATAACAATTTCCCTTCCAACCCACTGGCTAAGAAAAACTATCTGTCTAAAACAATAAATCAAATGTGACAGTTGACTACATGTATTGACAGTAGAAAAATACAGTTTGGATCATTTTCAGGTGGATATTCCAAGTGCTGCAGACCTCAAAAACCTGAAAGTGGAATTCTAAGTTTTCCTCTTTTGCTTGAAAACAGCCACTGAAAGCAGTCATGGAATATATCAGCTCTAAAAGAAATCCTTTGAGAAAGTTACACATCTGGTAAACCATGAACATGCAGAGCCATGGAAATTGGATTATAACCTGAACTAAAACATGGACTACACGAAGAGCTTTCAGTACAGTTAATATTTTATTCTGCTGTTCATTTGATTTGCAATCTGTCTTCCCACAAAGTGTTTACTTTTACTGGCCGCAGCACTAGCCCTCGTGCTTGGCCAGCTTTTCTGCCAGTCTCCTTACCATCACACAGCCAGCCTGTGGTACAAGAGGAGTTATAAGCCTGGAAAGCAGGCACCCGTAAATGTCCTAATGTCTTCCCAGAGTTCTCTCCCAGAGCAAAGACAGGCTTTCCCTCATTTGTGGCACTGGATCAAAGCACACTAGTATAAAGCACTAGGGCACCTACTTCCATACACATACACAGGAACATACTTAGCATCAGCTCAATTTGAGCAGCATAATCATTTGCCCATTACAGAGGAAAGAATAATAGATATGCTACTGGCCAAGGGAAAAACTAGCCAGCCCACCAAGTACAGTAGAACTAATGTGATCTGGAGAACATAAATAATTCAGAAGTTGAAGGAGAAGTCATTTGATTAAAGTGGGAAAGGAAGATAGATTGGATGAGGGCTTCGGTGTGACTGAGCTTGGCTATGAGGCACCAGAAGAACAAAGGATTAAAGGAACTGGTGCAGAAAGGGTATCAGGAGGGAAAAAGAAGTATTGCTGGAAAAAAAAGAGGAGAAAAGTTAACAGACCAAAGATGACAGAGAATAAATGAAAGATGAGAATAATGATGAAAAAGGAAGTGAATAAAATAAGCCAGTGCCTAAGATGGATAATGGAAGAACTTAGTTAACAGACTCATGGAGAAAAGTCATTATCTCACAGTTTGTAAGTATATCAGCGTGCACACAATGGCTGAAATTAATTACTCTTGAAATCTCCATCTTGTCATGTAAAGAAAAAAAAAAAGGATGCATTGAAACAACCTTTCAAGATCATTTGTCAAGAAATGCACATTTAACATAGTATTAGGTGCTCCAATAAAGCACAAAAAGAGACTCCTTTTTCTTTTTCTTTCTTTCTTTTTTCTACACAGCATCCGAGAAGCAGCATTGTTAGTGGCACATAACCACAACAGGAAACCACTTTCACCACTTTCATTATTTTTTCTCGGTATGACTAAGTATGAAATTGTTTCACAACAGGTGGAGCACTGGAGACATTACTTAGTCTTTAGCTTTGCTGAGTAGTTAAGTATTTTTGAAAATATAAAGTCATCTTTGGAAACACTATCCCGTAAAATATCAGCTATGAATTACACAGATCAGTCTATAAGTGTACTAACATACAAAAAGATAAAACTCCTTCCAAGCAACTCAATCTATCTTAAACCAATTCCAAGGCTGAAACAAGTTTAGGTGCAAAACATTAACAATGGCACACAGCCCTTTAACAAGTGAACATTTTAATGACTTGGAAACTCTTGAAATAACTCTCTATACTATTTTAAAGGCCCCCCACTGATAAACTCCATTAGTTTCTCTGCAGAATTAATTTATTATATATTATTATGTAGATTGTATGCATATGCATTATTAAAAGCTTCGTAAACCCATGCTAATGACTTTGGTATCATCCACTTCCAGAAGCTGCCACACACCAGTGAAATACATGATGACCTGGGGATTTTCCCCCCCGCCCAGAGAGTTTATGCAATCCTTTAGCTAGAAGCAGTGGATAACCTGGAGGAACTCCTGTCCCCACCTTCTATGCCCTGGGGGCAAAAGGGCAGATGGTGCCAATGCTGCACACTGATGATGATCCCTGCTGCCTGTGGGAGAGCCAGGACACCACAGCCCATCGCACACTTGCTTGATGGAAGGTGAGCCTCTCAGTTGCTGGGACTTGCGTGGCTGGCTCTGTCTATTCCCCTGTGATAAAAGAGAAGGCATCACTCAGATGCATGTTTTAAAATAAAACCAAAATATGATAATAAACTCAAACATGACTAATGTACAACCCTTACAGTCAGTTTTGTTTCTAAAGCATCTTTACCTTGTCTGTGACTCTGGTCCTCCGACATGATGGTGGTGCTGCTTATATCTTAACCTGTGTAATGAGCCTTCTGTTTGGATGGGCAGGGAAGGGGACAACACCTCTCTTTCCCACTCAGCAGCATTCATGTGCAGCAACTATCTCAAAGTCCGCAGCACATAGCTCTTCACAAATCAGCAACTGCAGGCAACAGAAAAATCAGGGTTGAAAATAATGACCATAAAATATTGTACTTTTCATTCCTCCCTATGGAAGCACAGGTGGCCCACCACAAAGATCAAAATCTGTGTCCTTGCATATATCAGTTTTGTGGTGTGGGATGGAGGCTTGAGCATTTGACCCCCAAAATTTTACAAGTAATTTAAGAGAAATAACTATTGTATATCTCAGAACTCAGTTTTTCCTGACAGCTTTTAGCTATGCACAGAAGCAAGACTTCTGTAGCAATGAAAACCAGTTGTGGGAAATCAAGGAAGTTAGTCAGACAACTTTGGGTTGAAAAGTATTGAAGATAATCTGGCACAACAGCTTCAGAAAGGGACTGAATCAATCTTACATAAAATAATCATTAAAGTAAGTTACAGTCCTAACATTTCAAAATGTGTGTGTGTGCCTGTATATATATATAGGGGAAAAACCCCAGGAATCAATTTGTTGGTATTAGAGAGAAGCAGCCAGGAATATTTTCCATTCTCTGTACATCTTCATGATTTATTTTATTTGTGGTTTGCTTTGAAAAGATGAAGTGTAATTGCTCTCAAGGCAAGAGCAGATGGAGCTTTCCAGAGACTGGAAAGTCATGTGTATTTTGATCAGACTAAATTTTTTTTCTCCCTTAAGAAAGAAATAATGAAAAAAGGAAGCAAACTCTTGGAACAGAAGATGGGCTCACACAAACATGCACACAGGAAAGTTTTGAGTAACCGAAGGTCCTGTTGTTGCATGTATGTTTCAGCAACGCAGTCACAGGCCATCTTGCCCATCTACATTTTTATAGTGTTTTCTCATTGATTGCTTTCACAGAAACTGATGATGTCACTGAAAATGTCTTTTGGAGCCAATCCTTTAAGTTTCAACAGTTTAGCTCTCTAACAGTAAACAAACTATCTGTTGAACATGGCTTTGCCACTTGCTTTAGATCCCATCCCTATGACAGTGCCTGCAAAAGTATCCAACACCTTTGGTTCAAATCTGTGTGAGCATTTCATGTTCCCAAAAATGTAAATGGAACATTTGATGTCTAAAGACGTCATCAAACACAAACCAGGGCAAGAACAACACTGAATAGATCAATTAATTGCTACCACCCTTGTAGGTAACTTCCTGTAGTAAGTGATCATCAATAAAGTAAATTCTGTTTAAACTTAAGGTTGTCTCTTGCTTAGCTTGGAAGATGCAGAAATGTGCTTTCGTGATGCAAAAGGACATCAATGATGCTCTTCTGTGCAAGCCCCCATCAGGATAATGGGAGGGTAACATAGTCATTGACAACTAACATATACAAGAAACAGGAAGGCCAGTCATAGGTGGAGAACGTGCAAAATAGTTATACAAAATAGTTCCCAGTAAAGGCTTCCTCTACCTTCCCTGAAAGAAAAACCCACCCAAAACCCCCCAAAAAACCAAACCCAAAACCACCCAACCAAACCCAGCTGATTTGTAGAGAGACATTTACCCTCAGGAAGTCTTGCTAAAGTGCCAGTACTACTTTTGAAAAGCAGGAAAAAGCAGTGCTAAAGAAAAATTGTTCTGACCTGGTGAGGTTGTCCTGGGCTGTCTGCCAGCTGTAAGTCAGTCCTCTGCATTTCCCCATGTACTCTTTAGTAGCTGAGTATCAAAGTAATTGGAGGAGGAGAAAAATAGGTGGTGGTGAAATGTAAAATCAGTGAAATCTGGGTAATCTGTTCAAAGAACAAAACTCTGACATGATGAATAACCTGTGTAATCGTTCCAAAATAACTCCATGATCAGGCACGTTTAAGAATAACTTTGCTTTCATCAAGCATAAATCTGAAAGTAGTTTCGCTGATCTGGATTAAGGGACTCTTCCTCTCCCTCCCAAGAACAACACTGTGCCCCAAGGAATCATCCAGATTGCAAATACTGCAGTATACATCCACAACCTCCTATAACCTACCTGAAATTTCATGTGTAGACCTGTGCTTTGCAGAAGGATGAAATTAGAAATTATTGCTGTTATAAATATTTGCAGATGATACTTAGTGGCTGCATCTCAGTTAATGAGCATGGCAGCAGGGATAATTGGGAGGCTTGGGGATTCTCCACCAGTAGCCAGTCATCACTTAGTTCAGCAGACTCAGACTAGAGTGAAACTGGAGGGACACCATGGGGAAAAACTATAGCTGCTTTCACCTGGTGCAAATCAACACATCAACAGACTTACACTGATGTGTTTCAGATGTGCCTCTGGACCACTGGGAGCTATATTTAACAACTTGGTATTTTGTTTCCACGCATCCCGATTTGGCCAGTCCCCCTTTCTGCTGATGGCCTGGGTAGCCAGGGGTGCCCACATGTTTGTTTCCAGATCTTTACCTACATGCCCAGCTAAAAGGTGGTCTGGTAACAGCCAGCCTAGTGAGGCCCACCATGGAGATTTTATTTCCCCCTGCCTCGCTCCACTTTGTTATCTGTGCCTCTGCAATATTTATTTGATAAAGCTGCATTGCTTGCTTAACCAACCACATCTTTCAAACTTATCTATGAGGGATGACAGATGGGGTTACAGTGCAAGGGAAGACTGATAGACAGTGAGAGCATATTACCACACCAAGGTGGCATGAAAAATTATTCTTTGATTATTGAGAAGCAAGAGACCTCTCCCAGCATAGACAAACGTACCCTGTTATTTTCTGTGCCTCTGTTGTCCTCAGTGCAAGGGGAAGGACTGCCAGATGAGGGAAACATTATTGCTAATTTGCATTTATTCAGCTTATAAAAATGCATCTGCTAAGCTCAGAGGTCATGGAAGAATGCTGATTTACAAGTCCCATGGCAGAAATATTTTCTTCTTCAGATCATACATTTCAGGGGTAAGCAGCATCAGTGAAAGATTTAAATATTTCATCCCTTTGATTGTTTAAACGTTTTATGAATAATTACATTGGTTCACATACCAGCTGGGTCACTTCCACAGCCTTTCCTGTACTGCTCAATTCCCAGCCTTTCCCTTGCTCCAGCAGACTCTGAATCAGAGTGCATCAAGCAATCCATCCAGCCCCATCTCTGCATCCTCTTTGTGAAGCATACAGCTGCTCTCTCGCCTCTCTTTAACCTCCAATAGCAGCTAAGCCTGGATAGGGGCTGGCAAAGGGGGGCTGCTCCACGTATTAAGAAAATGTACCTTCCGATGGCACTGTGAACAAGGGGTACAGGTTTAAAATCCCAGAATGGGATCAACCAAGCTCTGCCTGCTTCCCTCACTGGGAAGCACACAAAGTTTTTTGTGATGCACTAGGAGGGAGGTGCTTTTGGGGAGGAGTCAGTCTTCCTTTGCAAGAAATTGAAACCTTTACCTGGCAAAGGAAGGACCCAGGAGAGCAAGTTGCATATCCTCACTGTTTCACATGCCAAGCAACTGAGCATCAGCCTTGGAGGCGGTGCTGGTACATCCATGAGCATCAGCAAGTTGAGAAGGTGATAGCTCCTCCATGCCTCAGTGACCTTAAATTTAAGAGGAGTGGGGCAGTGAGCTGAGGAGGAACAAGATCTCCTGGTCAGAGGGTGCTCCTGCAGAGCTGGCAGCCCAAGGGATGGACTGGCACTCGCAGTCCAGCTGTTGTGGCCTTGCCAAGACACCTCTGCAGCATCATGGGTGGCAGATGTGTCCCCCTCTGCAATGGGTGCAGCCCAGCCCTCCCACCCACGGGTTTAGGCAGGCAATGCCATGGACCCCACCTTTAGCAGGCAAGCACTGGGAGTGACGCCAGGGGTGTCAGCAGCTCTCCCACCAGCATCTGTTGTGCTGGTTGCAGAAGCACATCCAAGATATGGAGACACCAGGGCCTCTTGCAGGACCCCACTCCAGCACTGTTTCTTTTGCATGGTTTCACCCTCATGGGCTAACCAGAGCTGTGATGTGCAGGGGGAAGGTGATGACGACTTCTGACGTGGAAAAGCTATTTGCAGCATGTGGCTGCAGAGATCATCCTGCTGCACTGCGTTAAGCATCATGAAGTCAGGGGCGAGGGGAGTCACATCTCCTTCCCCTTTTGAATGAAAGCTCCTCTGAAGTACCAGGTGAAATCTTTCCCTCCTCCCTTTCTTGCCATTAATGGTGATTTTGTTTTGCTATTCACCCTAGGTAGACATCTCTTCATGTAACTTAACACACTCACTGCCTGAAAATAAGCTGTAGAAAAGGCCATTTACTTGACAGGGTGACTTAAGGATGTATGCAGGGCCAATTTATAGTTTTGTTGATCCTGACTCCCAGCATAACTAGCCTGGGCACTGTACTGGAGATGAGCTCACAGGGGGATGTGATGGGACTGCCAAAGCTGCAGTGAAATAACACTCCCTCCCTGGCACACAAAGCAGATTGGTTACTGGGCAGTGTGTCAGCACCACCACTCTTGTCCTTGCCATTTTCAACAGTTTGGTTATGTCCGAGTCCCTCCTCTTCTCCCCTTGACCACACGACCAGCAGCCTTTGGTTGAACGTCTGCGTAAGAAATCAGCAACCGGGGCAAAGACTTTTCTAGAATTAATACAGAAACAGGTAACTCAGCCAGCAAAGCATTCACTATCTGGCAATAGCTGTCAGGCACTAGTGCCCAATGTCAAGTTACTTCTTTGTTTTTCCAGATGAGGTATTTCAGCTCCAAGGGGCTCTGTCTGAACCACGTTTGGACTGCAAGCAGTTCAGCATGCCTGGCCATCACAAGGTGCTGCTGCAGCATTGCAGCCCCTGCACTGACACCGTGTTAGCTTTTAGAGTGATTAGTTTCTTATTTATTTTCCAAGGCTCTTGAATGAGCTATTGCCAAATGCTTTTTCAGATACGCCCTCAGCCCTTGCAGCTGACAGACATTTCTGGCACTGGGGTGCTCTCCCCTGTCTCCATCAGCACTTCTGGCCAAGCTCCTATGTCTAGCTGCAGCTCAGAGACCAACCACTTGCCCACAGGCACCCCGATGGCACTGCACACCTCTGCTGGAGGGAGACTTGAACTAGATCAGTCCTAGTAAAGCAGAACCGCCCCTTGGGCAAGCCCAGCTCCTCCTGATGAGGAGGCTTTCCACCCCCTTGCGCCTGGCCACCTTCCAGGGCTGGGGATGGGCACTGTGGCTACTCCACCATATCCCAGAGCCTGGCCTCTGGTTGTCCACAGATTATCTCCTACTCCCATGGGAGACCACAGCTACAGTATTGCACTGCCTCCAGCGACCAAAGATTTGCTTCATGTTCAGTCCTGTCCCGTTCTCATTTCTTTCTCATTCTCCTTGCTAGAAGGGACATGCTGCACTTACAGCCAGACAGTCCCTCTAGCCCTTTACTACCTAATCACTGTGTTAATCGTGGTGATGATAGGAAAAGTTCTTTCTGCATTACCTGTACGATCTTAATTTTTTTGTAATTTATATTTGAAGTCCTTACCCATATATTTTTTCCTTTTTTTTTTTTTTTTTTTTTTAAAGCTCATATTAATGTATAGTTCGGATCAGGAGTGTATCTGGAGGTAGCTGGAATCATGAAACTTCATTGTTAATCAGCCAATGACTTTGGCTGGGCTGACATTTTCATGGCTATTTTTAGAGTATGACTCAGACACTGCACTACGGAGCCTGCAAAATCCCTGTGGGCTGGTACCAGAGCCTCATTCAAAGCTGTGCTGAAGCATCACGGGAGAGGGAAAGGCAGTCAAAGCGGGCAAAGGCTTTTGTTCTAGGGCTGTCTTTAAAAAAGCAAGCAAACATGGGAAACAAGGTGTTATGGCAATATAGTGGGATATTAGGAACTGGAAGGGAAATCCTCCTACCTGGCTCCCACAGGAACATTTCCATCACGCACTATTGGGCTGTTGGAAATGAAACTGGAGCCTTGTGAGTGCCCCCTCCTAGATGTACAGCTGAAAACCCAGAAGGGAAATTTCGATGTTTCCTCCCTAGTTAGTCCTACGGGTAATTGAAGGCCCTGCTTCCTTGCTGGTATGAAAGCCCATTTCTTGAGTTTCGGCGCTCATCTGGTCTCCCTACAAGTTGTTGTTACGAAGAAGACCCACAGACCCAGTTAGTGACTGTTTGGTAGGGTCCAAGGATACACAAGCTCTTGGGGGCGAGAGGGTGAAGGCAGGAAAAAAGGCATCAGTCTTTTTGCAAATTGCCTTGTTCTTGTGCATAACGAAGTTATGCATCACTTCAGAGAGGGCTGACAGATATCTTAAGAACCTAGATGTTCCATGTGTTTAAATCCCTGTGTGGTCTCTGAGACCTGCCTGTCAAAGCAGCACATCACTGAAGAAGCAGCTATTCCTGTGAGCTGGGTTTCTCTTATGAAGGATGATGCAATCTGAGCCCCCATCAATCAGCTTTAATGCAACTCAGAAGTAGTCAAAACTTCCCAAGAATCAACCCCCTGGTTCCTGCAGTCCCTGGGTTTTATTTTAAATTCTCTTTTTTTTTTAAATTTTCTGTTAGCAGAAAGTATATTTTATCTGAAGTGCAGTGGAAACTCTGGCTGTGTACTGGGAAGAAATCATCTAAGCAGTTACCTATTCCTTGGCACAAATGCCCTCAAATACTTATCTGGCCTGCATGCAAGCAGACAGCAAGGTATCTCCATATCCAGTCTGGATGTGGGTATCCAGGAAGCTCTCTCTGCAGGGACGGTGATGCCAGGAGCCCGCCCCCAGCTCCAGAAGAGCCTGACCCTCTCTGTACTCTGGAAAAGGAAGCAATAAAAGCTATTGTAGCAGCATCCACAATACTAAGATGCTACAATGCACACAAAAACAGCACTTAGGGAAAGGTCAAGCTGTCTCCCTCCTACTGCCTGTCTCCCAG
This sequence comes from Nestor notabilis, assembly GCF_000696875.1. Classification (NCBI taxonomy): domain Eukaryota; kingdom Metazoa; phylum Chordata; class Aves; order Psittaciformes; family Psittacidae; genus Nestor; species Nestor notabilis. Next base: position 17,197 of record NW_009933321.1, read on the forward strand.
CTCTCGCACTCACTCAGCCTGCTAATATCCATCACCTGAGTTTGCTGGGATAGCTGTTACGGCAGTGCATTAACTAGGGCTTGAAATAAAGAAAATGCTTTCAACTACAGCTCTGTAACACACCATAATTACAATTAATCATTTACTCAGTGCTGTGGTGCTACTGATTACACCCTGACTACAAATGGGTGCCACCTGTAAAAGCCCAGGCAGCTGCAAGCCATTGCAGCCACCCTGTCACATCAGGAGGCAGGAGAGGGGCTGTTAAGAACACTATCCCCACCACCTTGTGCTGTCCAAGTCTCTAGTGCCACCTCTCCTGCTGTCTTCTGAGATGTCAGCCTGTTTTCCCCCCTAGAAGCAGCAGGGTTTTCCTTCATTTTTTACTGTTTCTTGGACATCTGATTTTATTACATGCATGAGATCCCATTCCAGGGCTGGGCTGGGAGGGAGCTGGCTGAGCCCATGGCAGGGGCAGTCTACCTCCAAAGTCAGCAGCACTACATCGATTTCTAGCAGCCAAGGGTCTGGCACTCAGCCTTCCCGAGGAGATGTTACAAGCAGCTCTAGAGTGAGACATAAAACATTCATAGCATGTGTAACTGGGCACTGCAGTAATATGCATGGGTGGCAGAAAGCTTTTCGTCTGCACCCTGCCAGCTAGCAAGTGAGCAGTAGAAAGCTTTAAGCCTAAGGAGCTTGCGTTATAGGGTTTTTTCCATCCTGTAGTTATTTTAATTCTAGTTAATACAACTAGAAATGTTACTCGCAGCACCATCATCTTAAGCAGCAGCAAATCCCACAGATCAATAGGACATTGCATTATGGTACTTGCTTTCAGGGTTTATGCCTTCCATGTCTTTATATCATGCAGGAGTAAATAACTACATGATTGTTTTCTGCAATGGCATTTTACACATCCCTTAAGCTTCCTGTACAAACCAAGTAACAGATGTTTTGATATCCATCTTTAATGGGGATAGAAAGTGCTTCATATTCTACAAAATTTACGAGTCTCTGGGTGCTTCTTATGGCAATATCAGTTTTCTGAGGACTGACTAAAAGCACCTAGAGCACTGCAAACACAGGACTGAACACCAGCCAACACGAACCCTAGTGTGATTTCCAGCCCCCCAAGCAGGCAGCTCACAGCAGCTCCCAAAGATAAGGTGCAAGAGACACAGCCCTCGGTATATAGCAAGTGATTTCCTTTGCTAATGTGCATTGTCAATGCAGCTTTTGTATTGCATCCACGTAGGGCAAGCTTCCCCACCATCATATTGCCCAGGAACTGGGGCTTGCAGTGCTCTGAGCGTAAAAGCAAGCAGATAAGTGAAGGTGGATTATAACCATCACTGATAGCTCTGAATTTGTCTAGGTACAAGCTATAGAGATTGTAAACTCCCCACAGCCAAAGGGCAAAGCTTTTCTGTGGAAAAAAATATTGCCAAACCAAAAAACACCCACCATACTTCAAGTTCATTCATATACACCCCAAACAGAGAGCCACCTTCCCCTTTGCATTTTCTATGATGAGCAAAAACCAAACCAGAGTCACACAGGCAACACAGAAAGGCATTGCTGCAGAGAATAGCTCCTCCTGTGTGATCAGAATATGAACAGCCAAAACCTTGTGCTAAAAGGATAGAAGAAAAAGAAAAATGGACTGCAAGATACAGCAAAGCAACCACACTGCCTTTTACTGGCAATGTGCTGCTAGCTCCTGGCCAGGATACCTGCCCTCCCCCGTCATGTACTGCCTAAAGCATGTTTGTGTGCCTGACATGGCCTGTGGGACTGGTTTGGATGATGCTCACGTTTATCTGGTTTCACAGTTATGGGCATCAGCAGCAGGAGGCCTGACTGATGTGGAACATTTTCCCTCATGCTGGGACATGGGGAGGAAGATGTACCCTTCCACATGGCAGCCCCAGGCTTTGAGCATCCCCAGGGGTGGGTGAGTGACCTACAGAAGCTATTCAGGGCTCAGCCCTGACCACCAGCTGGGGCATACTGCCTGCTGAAGCCATTGCACACACATAAATATGGCTGGGGTTCAAAGAAACAAGGAGGCTGTGTCATCTGGTATGCCCATATGTAGCTATTTTTAAGAGGCTCTTCTTTAAGGCGTAACTTGTTTGCAGCTGTTTCCATGCAATAATTTGTTACCACATGACAAGCTCAAAGTCAACTGAGCACAAAGAATTACAGCAGTAACGGAGAAAAGGCAGGGAAGGAAGGGAAATGCTCCCGAGCATCAAGATTTCTGTGGAAGTAAGCAAATAAATGACACATAAGGAACCTGAGGAACAAGAGGGTTGACTGCAACCTCATTGATTCAAAGTCAGGAATAAAGCTATCAATGCCTGTGGGTTGTAACAGCAAACTGGGTCTGAACATGAGGCTTCAGGCTGAAAAATATCATACAAAGGAAGGGAAATTTAGGCGACTCCACCTACTGTCTTACATGTGGGGAAACAGGCACCCAGCAGGTCTGCAAGCAGCTTGTAGGTCTGGCTCCTGCTGCTCCATCAGACTCAAAATACCCTGTCCTGTGGGTGCCTCCCACCAAGACACTGCCCCAGCTGGAGCTTCTGGTCCACTCCTTTGGCCACCAGCATCACTCCAGAAATGAAGTCTCAAAAAGCACCTCCTGGACAGCCCTACCAGGCTTGTGCTCTCACAGCTCACACCAGGTCCAAGAGCATCAAGTCCTAGCTCCAAAGGTTTCCATTAAAAAAAGCCACAACCAAACAAAGATCTCTTCCTTAACACACACAATATGCACAACACCAAATCTTCCAGCCAGCCAGCCAAACCCCCAAAATCTTCATAAAAAAAGTGAAGTATTTTAACATGTTGCTTTCAAAAGCTTTGTTTCTGTATCAAAAAAAAAAAAAAAAAAAAAAAAAAAAAGAGAGAGAATCAGCAGCATCACCTCCTTCTGAGGGGGAGAAAAAGGATGTTTGAGCTTTAAACACTTTAATACAAGCTCTCAGTCAGGTCCTTGGAATAAGGGCAGTTTCTGCACACTTGTTTGGTGTCAGAGGTCCACAGTCCTTTGAAAGGGGGTTACAAAGCTAGCGAGAAAAGAGCAGCAAGGATGACCATACTTACAGTAAAGTATTTAAAACAAAAGTAAAGCATTTGACTCTCTGGCTATTGGCAAGCATTACAGAAACCAAAAGGCAAGAATAAGCTCCATTTACATCCAAATTACAAATGAGACAGATAATGTTTCCTAACACCAGCAAGAGTAGAGGTATTTGGGAAGGTTTCTGGCATTACAATCAAGGGCAAAACAAAGCAAGCTGACACTCTTCTACTAGGAAGTAAAAATCACATTTATGCTCCACACACAGTTTGTGTTTAATGTGTCAGTCATGTGGAGTCAGACTTCACGTCTCCGAGATGGTCCAATGCATTCTGAATTGTTCCATTTAACATCTCGGATGTCTGAGCAGCGAGATTCGGTAGTGCGGATTTGCTCCTTCGCTGGCGAGGTTTCATCTCAAGGGAGATGATCTCACCACTGCATAACATTATCATCTTCAGCACAGGAGAGAGAAACTCTCACGGTCAGAGCGAAGCAGCTTTGCTGTTGGTGGAGTCTGCCTGCCAACAAAGCGTGTGTGCAGCACTCAAGCAGTAACTATTACCCACCTCCCCAGGGAATTTGCTGTTTCTGTGCCCTTTATCTTCAAGACCAGGTTGGACGGGGCTTTAAGCAACCTGCTCTAGTGGAAAGTGTCCCTGCCCATGGCAGGGGGTTGGAACTGGATGAGCTTTAAGGTCCCTTCCAACATAAACCATTCTATGGTTCTATCTGAGGATGCACTCAGTCAGTTCACTCAACATGCACTGATTTGGCCAAATTAAGAACATACTATGCAAGGATTGTCAGAGCCTTTTAAACACCAATCTGCTTCTGAAAAGCAATGTTATGGCTCTCACCCCTGCCCACACAGCCCTCCCACATCACCCACCTATAGAAGGAACGTTATTTCCAAGGGCATTTAAGACATTACCGCTCCCAATGTAAGCAGTAATGTCTTATGAGTTCCCAATAGACCAGCCTGATCACCTCTAGCAGTGGATGCCTCCCTCTCAGTGAGCAGGAGGGCCTGGAAAACATTGTCAGGCTTAACAGAAGCAGGATTAAACTCTACCTGTCTCCTTACTGCCTGCTCATCCACCCAAGGCCTCCTCTGCAGGGGAACCCAGGGAGGCACAGCTGCTCTCAGCAACGTGGCTGGCCTGGGGGAGCTGCAGCACTGAGCAGGATGCCAGCTCGAAGCAACACTCTCTCCTCACCCTGGCAAGTAACTGCCCACCAGGCTGTCCACCCCCTTCTCCAAGGGGCACATAAAAGCTATGCATGAAAACCTGGCCCTTTAGTAAGATCTGCATGACAAACCCAAGCAACACGAATGGCCCAGGAGCACTCAAGGAACATTTTAGACCATAAGCTGAGCAGACTATTCCAGCGAGGGGCAACCAGCTTCAGGGAAAAAACCCATAGTTTCCTACCAGTCAAAGCACAGACCGGTCTTTTCTTCACACCCTGAAGAACAGCTCCTCAGTGTGGCTCTGAGACCCTTTACTTCCACCAAAAGGAAAGCCCCTGAAGGCCCAGCAAGCAAAAGGAAAACAAACAAGCACCACTTTCCTTTTGAAGGCTCAGCACCACCAGCCCCCAGGTACTGTAATTGCCTTCCCAGCCTGCCGGGCATCCCCCCTCCCACACACCTGGCTCATCAGGAATGACCAGGGCTGGTCAATGCTAACAAGACATCACATGCATCTGGGGAATTTTGGCAGCTGTTTGTATTTAGGACTTCATTGAGCATAAGCAACTGGAGAGGTTTTTTCTGCACTAACATTGCTTTTTGGAGCAGTTTCACAGCTGAAAGTCAGCCAGGCTCAATTTTCCCTAAGAAAATTCCCTTCTCTATTGTCCTTTAGGACAATTATTTTAAACAAAGCAGCACTGTAAGTAACACACCTTCGTGCGATTGTCCTCATCCTCTTCGGTATTCTCTGACTCACACCCAAGCCAGGCTGAAAGCAAAACTCACCTCCTGGCTCCCCAAAGCTCCTGTGGAGCTGCCTGGGTGAAAACAATCTCCCCTGGGAGAAGGGAGCCACTGCCAAGCATCTCCCTGCAGGGGAATGCATGCTGGGGTTGGGGGATGAAGTAATTCTCACCTTGAAGCTCTACCACTGGTCTGTGTTAGACCTGCAGGCATGAAACTCAGTCTGGATAGCTGAGGATGCCAGCTGAGATGATGAATGGTACTGAAGTGGATCTGGGTTTCAGTTGAATTGTGTCCAGTCAAAGGTGTCTATGTACAAATGGAGGTTTCTCATGCTTAGGCGGGAGTAGGATGTGAGATCCAGCATGCTGGATGGGCATCATGCTCCAGTTTGGGCCCTCCCCCCGCAATATCCCTGTTCAAGTGCAATTCCCCATGAAGGGTGATGCTGTCAGTTCATGCCTGGGTCTGTTCCTCCTCGAACCATAGCCAAAACCACACCAAAATAACCTGCTTTTAAATGGTGTAAGTGCATGCACAAACAGAAGTTCAACTGATTCGCTTTAGAAACACTCCTTCAGCTAAAATGCAGCTAAAACATGCCATCTCCTTCACCCAGATGGTTGGGTTGTGGTGTGGCTGGAACACTGGTCTCACGCCCTGCTCTTGTCCCTGTCCTGCCGCTCAAGCCACCATCAGCAGGTGCCCTTGTTGGGTTTTGCTTCCTTTTTCCTGCCTATGAAGCAGGGCAGCAGTCCTGCTCCCTCTGTCAAACCTGCTGGCTACTGGGCAGATGGACGTGCAAAACCAGTTGCACTTAGAGCTTTCCTGGGCTCCTCTGCACATACACCCTGCGTGATTCAGGGGGACCTCTCCCAAAGGCTGTCAAGGCCTCATTGCAGTCCTGCAGTCCCTCAAAGTGACCTCCGGTCCTCGGTCCCCATCCCACAAGGTGCTGTGCTGCTGACCCACCCCCCAGACCTGGAGGGGCTCATCTGGGGGGACCCGCTGTGCTTCCTCACACATGCCGAGAAGGACAGAGCTTTTCCCTACCAATGCAATGGCCACGGGGCTAAGCTCGACAGGGCTTCATCGGCTGGGGGTGATGGTGAGGACCCGGGGCTGTTCTTTCCAGGCAAGGGAGAACACTCAAGGAAAATCAGGGAAAAACTGCCCAGGGTGCCTTTCGCTTGTTCAACACAATAAATATTCACTAATTTAACTCAACAAATGAAGGCCTGCTCTAGTGGAAGGTGTCCCTGCCCATGGCCGGGGGTTGGAACTGGATGAGCTTTAATGACCCTTCCAGCCCAAACCATTCTGTGTGGCTGTGGCTATAAGGCAGCCCTGGCCGTGCATTTGCGGGGCGGGGGAGCCCCCTG
>NW_009933322.1:0-16443 GCF_000696875.1 Nestor notabilis
ACCGCGGCGCGGGGGACCTGAGCCCCACGTGGCGAAACGTTGAAGGGCGCTCCCGGGCTCTTAAGCGGCTGTTGATCCCGTTAACGCGTGTGCTCGTCCAGCATGTCCTCCGACCAGACCAGGAATGTCGTCAAGAAAATCATTCGCGAGATCGGGCAAGAATGCGCCACCCAGGGACAAACTGTGTCTGAAACCTTAGTGGCTTTCATGGTAAGGGCAAAGTAAATGTTCAGGGCTGCTTTCCTTGTTTTATTATTGTTATTTCGTATGGGTGCTCTTCTAATCACCTTCGAACTCTGCTATGGAGCGTAAAATATTGAGCTAAATACGTATTGATGGCCTACAGACGAGAAGTTTCAGACCTGTGTGCCTGTAGCTTGGCAGTTCCAGCTGGTTTTTAAGGCATTCATGAGGGATTAATTTTACACAGGATCAACAGTTCCCCCAAAGTCGCTGGCACTGCTTGGACTGAAAGACATAGGAGAGGATGGCAATGATGCCTTCGGTCTTAAAAGTCAACAAACTTAAAATGGCAGGTCCGTAGCTGGGATGGCAGCAGTGAGGCTTTCAGGGGTAACTTGGGCTTTGAAATATCTTGGTTTCAGATTGCCCACACTACGAAGTTTTAAAGCGATGTTGAGTGATATTCAATAGAGGGTCCTAAAAACATAGAAAAGTATTTAATTTCTCTGAAATGCTATCTGTGTGACTATAAGGCCTGAAAAGGCTGCAGGCCCTGAGTTTTGGGAACTCTTTGAACTCCAACTCAGAGCTCTCCGTCAGGTTTCTTCTGCAGACAGAGAAACCATTTGGGTTTGTTTCTAAAGTGAGAAAGAGAAGTGTTCCCCCAAGTTTTAATAACATTTCTTCCTGCTCTCGTAAATGAACAAAAAGGCATGACTCATAGGCAAATGTTTATTGCAGCAGCTGTATTTATGCTTTGACATTTATCTCTTCCCTCTACTGTGATGGATTCTTTTATTTGTTTCCCTGCTTTGGCAGGGCCACGTAGTATAAATGGGCTGAATTTTTGAAGGAGTGGGCTTGGATCCCCCTTAAACTAAAAATGAAATGGAATCAATCTTCGTGTTGACCTTGGTAGACAACTTAAGTATCCTAAAAAATATTACACACTTTGGCATCTGCTCTTAGGAGACGCAGCGCTGCTGCAGAATATAGTCCGAATGCATCTGCAAAGCCGTGTCTGAAGAAAGATGGAGCCAGGTTCTTTTTTTATTGATGGTATAAGAACAGAAGCAGCTCTCAGTAAACTTGTATATGAATGTAAATGGTTCACAGCAGTACAGTTAGACTGCCTTTTCTTTTTGTAAATGTGACATCATGGCTTTAAAAAATTAGATTGGGTTCAGAAGCAGTATTCGTCAATTAAACATGATCAGTAAAAATCATGTGAGTTTTAGTGAGTGGAAATCCTGTACTGGGCAAGATACGCAGCATGCATACCAGCTGCAAACATGCAGGTATTTCCCTGTATGCAGAACACAACGGATTTTTTTATCCAAATGGCAAACATTTATATCAATGCATAAAACAACCACAATGGATTTTTATAAAGTTTTACTTAGAAAAATATTTTTCTAGGAAAGTTTTTAAAGGAGATGCATTTACATATTTCTCTGCAAAGTTTGCACCACAAAGAGATTTTTTTTTCCCTTATGTCTGAGAACTGAGATTGAAACTGGCAGTATGTGAAATGATGTAACTTTGTTTCATTATCAAAGATTGAAATGAAAGAAAAGACTAGTAAAGAAATACTGATTGCATTAGAGATTTTTCAGAAAATAACAGGTTAGTTGCAGAGTATATGTTGAGATGTAAATTAATAGCTTTCTTTTGGCAATCTCTAGGTGAAAGCTGTTGCTTTAGATCCAAGAAATGACTTAAAGGTGGATCAAATCCTTACAAAAGAAGATATGCAAAATATTATCCAGGTAATTCTAACATCATGCTGAGAGTCAGCACTTAGTGAAGACTATAGTGTTATTTGCTACCTCTTCCTGTAGCTAAAATGCCATTTTATTTTGGTATGAACACTTTCAAAATTTTAATGCTACTTTTTCTCTCACGGTTCTGTAGCCAAAGACTGGGCTATGTGTTTCCTCGTGTAAATAAATGACTTCTATAGAGAGAATGGTAGTGAGGGGGCACTACTGCAGCTGTGATACCTGTAGCATAGTCCCTGGCAGTTCAGGCTTTTCCCCAGAGACAAGAACTCACTTCTCTTTCTCTCTTCTTAGCTCTGTGTTACCAGGCTGCTCGACACAACAAACCCATCCCTGAGCACAATTAAGATGCAAGTTTACTTTGATACAAACTACGCGAACCGAGGTAATTTCAAATACGTTTTCATAGAAGAAGCTGATGCTGAGTTAAGGATTTAACAGCTCACTCTGTAGGGATAACAGTGATTCCTCTTAAATGACTGCTGGCAGTACAGCAAAATAAAAATCCCTGGAGGACTGTACTACATAGAAGTATGGTGTTTCAGTATGGATATGGTAGAGGAATAAAGGTACATTAGATCTGAGAGTACACTCACCCTGTCTGAGAGGCTTACTGAACATAATGGGTTAGATCGCTTGAGAACAGTTACGCTGTCAGGTGCAGTGGATAGCTGCCTTCAGCAAGAAAAACTTGTGCTGCACCTGTGTATCTGAAAGAGAGCCAGTACCCAGAACTGCATGTGTCTGAAAGAGAACTTGATGTTTTATCAATAGCCCTAATTGAGAGATATGAGCAATCTTGAACAATCAGTTACAGTTTTAACTGAGTATGTTTTGGTCTTATTAGTGGTAACTTCATATGGTCTGAGAATGGGAATGTGGATGAAAAATTACGTGGGGAAAATGTCTCTCCGGTAACTGTAACTTTAGATCTGAATGGGACAGTGAGGGCTGGCTGGGAAACAGAGGACAGAACAGAAGTAGACAAAAAATAAACATTTCTGTGTGGGGAGGCAATGAAAACGTTTTCTTGTTAGCATGGATTAAACCCAAAAACTAGCAACACTACAAAGCTGCTCCAAAGTCCTTTGAACTCAAACAGCTCAGTAAGCTCAGTTAGTCCAGGAAGATTCTGAGTAGTCTTCAGATTTGAGCATGTAGCTTCAGGGATGTATTGTGTGTGTGTGTGTTAGGTCCTGCTGCAGTCAGAGATGTCCAGAAAACTAGAGACTTGCTGCTTAATTTGGCCTGAATAGTTCTCCGGACTCTACTGACCAGTGTTAATCATGATAATAATGTTAATGTTTAACTCCACTGTTGTTAATTACAATGGTATGATACCTTAAACATCTCTTCCACATTTCTGTGCTTCCAGAACCTGAAGTCAGTGCTCTGACTTGAATGGAAATGAACCGTTCCCTCTGTATAAGCCAAATTCTAAAGAATTTAGATGGCACTTTCTAACTGTTCTTCTTTCCTAGCTGAACTGCTCAGTGAGCAGCACCGTGTTCTGGAGGCAAGGCTGGCTCCTGTGGTCAGAGATATCACAGATAGTTGTCCTCATCTTCAAGAAGAAATGGAAAATGTGTATCGAAAGATCGTTACCTATGTGTTGCTGGCCTCTGGCCTCGGATCCCCAACAGATATTGGGGTTGTCAGGGAGGTAGCAGGTCAGTAAACTCCCAGGTGTGAAACTGGGCTTTTCTTACAGAAAAATAAAATCTCATCTTCTCTTTGCTGATCTTTAGATACAGCTGTGGTACACTGGGGTGAATGCTTGCTACCTACTGTCACTGCTCAGCCTCGAAGTCTAAATTTGCCATGGATTTCCTACTTTTTGCAGTTGTTCAGGAGAGGGTATTTTTGCTTGCTTAATGATTTTTCTTTTCTGTTCCCTCATACCTTATGCTTATAGCTGCCCTGCAGAGTGTATTCCCCCAGAGAGAGATAATTACTTTCACCTCACTTGCTAAGAAGAACAAAGAGCAACAGCTGAAAACTCTTGCCATGCTAGTCACAGGAATTCGGTTGTACAACAAGGAATGCAGGAAAGGAGGAAGCAGCATTGATGACTGTAAGTAGACAACTGCATTTGGGCTGTGTATTCCCAAATAATTCACCCCGTCTTTCTTCACTGGAGCAGCTCCAGTAATATCCCATCTCTAGATAAACAGCTTTGACTCAGGGCCTGTAAATCTGAAGGAAAAGTAAATATTTGGTATTGATTCTAGGATTCCATGTAGGCTACTGCTTTTTAGCTAAGAGGGAGCCCTATGTGGTTGATGTGGAAGGATTATATGTATTAACTTGGTGCACTGATTTACTTCATGATAACTTGTTCCATAATCCCTTGCCATTAAGTTAATTGAATATGTAATGCTTGCCTTTGAAAATAATTAATTAAAATCTTAAAAGGACACTGTCAATCCAGTTACAATTTTCTGTTGCATATGTGTGATGAGAAGTGATAAAAATTGCTGAGGCATTATCTGTATTCTGGTAATTTAGTGTAACCTCTTCAGATTCTTAACATGTTCCCAAAAATCTTCTATCTTGAATATTTCTGCTGCTTTAATAAGCAAAAAAAAATAAATGTCAGTGGCTATCCTGGAATTTTTCAAAAGCTGTATTCAGTGCAGGGCAAGACTTTGCTATTCCTCTCACTTTCTCTTTTCCCAGAAAAAAAACCCACATTATTTCTGGTCAATTTACAACTAATAACCAAATAAATGACTGGTCAGTAGACATGTTTTTGTGAATATGCATGTAGTATTGTAGCTCATTGTGGCGACTTCTTTGTAAAAAGGGTCTGCAGCCCAATTTTAGGGTAAAACCTTTTATTTTAAAAGACAAAGTTTCTAGAATAAAGGCTGCAGCACGTACTTTTCCTGATAAGAAAATGGTGCTTTATTGGGAAGCAAAGCACTGGCTTATCTGGATGGGATTTTAGTAAAACACAGAAAAAGAAATAGCAACTTTTTAGATTTGGTGATTTATTTTTTTTTTCTCACATGCTAAGCAAGGCATTGTTGGTTTTCTATTTTTATAACATATGCTTTCCCACAAATGTCAACTTTCTGTGTTGTGGCTGAGTCTATTCTAGGTTCACTGGGCCTGCGTTACAGTGTGAGGGAACATTCAACTATTGTGGTTCTATAAAAGGCACAATTTACAACATGTTGTGGTCTTTGTCACTATAATATCTGTGGGATTTAGGATAGATGGTATGATTGTTAATCCTGTTACCTGTGTTGGCTTATTATAATATGGGCTTCTTTGCACTGAGCTGTTTACATATAGCTTAATAGAAAAAAACACAGCATGAATGCTCTTAGGTCAGGAGATAAAATGGATGTCTTTATGCTTATGGCCAGTAGTTAGACCACTAAAGCTTTAATCTAAGTGTTAGCAGCAGTCTCACCAGGGCTTGGCTTTCTACCCTGCTTCTAAAAAGTAAATCAGCCAAGTGCTCAGATTCCGCCAGCTGTGGTTAGACTGCTCGTAATACCTGTACAAATTTACTTGCTGTTCTAGCTTTGTTAAGTCTAGTCTTTCTGTGCTCACAAGGGTTTAGGTAGACATACCTCAAGCCTAATTCCTGCACTGCTGCTTGCTGGTGTTGCTAGCAGGAAAAGTATTTTACAAATGAGGAAACCAAGAATGGAAAATTGTGCTAAAAAGAAATGCATGAATATAAGGATAAAATTTAAAGATCAGAATTTTATTGGAAGACTGCTTTGCTCAAATACTGCATTTCAGCCATTTGCTAATGATTTGAATAATTCTTTTTATGCATATCTCATATTTATTCTGCACAAATAGTGCCAGCCATTCTGAATGAAGCCATTCCATCAGCTACACGGACTATCGATGAAGGTCTCAATAATTGCCATATACTGGCCCACCGGTACACAGCTCTGCTGGAATCCATGCAGGAAGACCAACACAGGCATACACAGCTTAGTTCTTTTAAATTAAAAGAAGCACTATTCAATGTGAGACAATATGAGGCCTTCCTTTGCATCCTTCTGGTGAGATACTGTCATATTCTATCCTGTAGATTTTTACTGCAGATGGAATGTATTCAAGTTGCCTGCTTGTACGGGACAGATATATAAGAAAAATAATTCAGAAATAAATTAAAAATTAAAATAAAATGTATAGAATCATAGAATCATTTAGGTTGGAAAGGACCTTGAAGATCTTTGAATCCAACTGTTAACCTAACACTGCCACATCCACAGCTAAACCACGTCCATAAGTGCCACATCCGCACATCTTTTAAATACCTCCAGGGATGGTGGCTCCACCACGCCCCTGGGCAGCCTGTTCCAATGCTTGACAACCCTTCCAGTGAAGCCATTTTTCTTAAAATCCAATCTAAATCTCCCCTGGTGGAACTAGAGGCCATTTCCTCTTGTCCTGTCACTCGTACTTGGGAAAAGAGACTGACCCCCCCCCCACTACAACCTCCTTTCAGGTAGTTGTAGAGAGCGGTAAGGTCTCCCTTCAGCCTCCTTTTCTCCAGACTAAACAAGCCCAGTTCCCTCCTTCATCTGCCTCCTCACCCTGGTAGGGTGGTTTATAACTGATCCTCACCATGATATCTGCTATATGAGAACCTACATCATCTGTCAGACTGAACTTTGCACCTAACTTACTGGGTTTGGCTACTCTTAGGTAAAAGACAAAAAGGATTGTTTGTTTCAGTGTATCTGTGCTTCCATTTAATTTCAGGAGGTTTCCTTTTTTAGTTTAATTTCATTAACCAAAGACTGTAAAAGTAAGACTTTTTTCTTGGTTGCATACTCATATTTGCTCTATCCCAAAAGGCATAAGAGAAAAAACTTGTTCAATCCATAAATCATCTTAGTTTTAGTCTGCAGACATCCCCAACGCATACGGAGTCATCAGAAATCTTTGCAGGACACAATTTAAATTCTTGAAATTTGATTGGATTTTTGTTTGGTTGGGTTTGTTTTTGGGGTTTTTTAAAGACCTTTTCATTTGTCTTTTGAGAAACTGCAGTCTTTCCTGTATATCATAAAGCTTGGAAAGATAGTTCTTTCAAATAATTTTTTTCAGTTCTCTTCACTGTAAAAATATTGAGGTTTTTTGTATAAAAGATTACTAGTATATGTTTGGGAGAAGTGCCTGTTTTTACACCTGAACACTTACAGAAAAATGTATTTTGTGGATAGTCAGGGTACATTTCATTCCTTAAAGCAGTTGTCTCAAATCATTTGAATTAAGAGATCCAAGTAAATACTTATTACTAAATACTTGAGTTTTTGACTGTCACACTTCTTACCCGAAGTAAGTTCTCTTTCCAGTCTGATGCAATTACAAGTGCTCAAGAAGTTGAAAAGATGCATGTGCAGTTTGCAACAACGATGGAGCGCTTGAAAAACACGGTGGAGAATAAGGTTTCTGTAGATGCCAGTGAAGTTTTTGTAAGTATTTTGAATGGAAAACCTGGTTCGTCTTAATTATAAACAAATACTAAAGTATTACAGAATACTTTGCCGATGTATTTTTGTATAGTTTTTGTTATAAAAAAGGCTACCTTTTTGTCGCTCTGTGATCTGCATCTGTGATTTTTGAAGGGGCCAACTAAACAGAAAGGCTTGATCTCAAGGTGAAAGAAAAGCAAGGTACCAAAAGGGAAAGAAGGAATTAAGTGGATTTTACTGTGTAATTTGTCAGTATTTGTAGATTTACAGTGGTATTTTCCTGTTTTTGTAAATATTCTTTCCTGTTCCTTGCAGAAACTGTAAAGATGACAGGTAACAGCTCATCACAGTGTGATTCTTTTGAAGTCCCTTCAGATAGCAATTCCTGTAATTACAGTATGAGTCTTTGATATCATTTTTCTAAAGAAATCAGGTTTATGTGATGGGGGTTTCAGCCTCTTTGCTCCTCGCAGTAGCTTCTGAACCTGTTGGCTAAATTCAGTCAAATTTGTCAGAGTCCGGAGATCTCAAAGTATATAATTTTATGCAAGTTTTGTGAAACACAACCAAGAGACAAAATTAGAGCCCTCCTAAGATCAAGTCTGAAGGACTTACTTGTATGATAAGGCTTATATTTGTAGAAAGCATTCGTTTTAGGAAGCATAGTAGATTTCATTAATATTCTTCGTTTATTCTAGAAAGAATGATTGGGATCTTGCTGCCCTTCCTTCAGTTTCTTCCATTTTTGCAACCATAAAATTTCCACAGCATTAGAGATGCTGATGTATTCCAGAGCTGACTTCATTGGCTGTTCTCATAATAATATTGGTAACATGCATAAAATATAATGTTGTTTGTGTGCATTTCAGATTTGTTCAATCTCCTCCATGTGTTTAGTTGAATTTCCTCTGTGTGTTTAGATGTAACAGGGCACGTTTTATGTCGCTGACACTGAAATCATCATTTATACTCAGAGTTCTTAGGCTTCTGCTGTACATGGGTACATCTGTATGCCAGCATTGCTGCTGGGAATGGCAGATTCCAGATTTGTTGGGAATGCTGTACCACTCTGAAGGGCTTGCACCCCGTTAATCTGTCTCACCTGATGGCCTGGGGGCTGTGGTACCAAGTCATTCTGGAAGCAGGGCAGGCAAAATAACAAAACCTGATTTTTTGCATGTACAAGGTGTGGTTTTACTTCATTTGGTAGTTAACCAGGTGCATTTCTTCTGGTCCTTCTTACTCCTGAACACCTTATTTTCAGTTTTAAAACTGTATGTAGTGAAGCACTGAATTCCAAGCATGTACTCCGAGTAATGTATTTGGGAAAGGCTTTGGTGTAAAATGTAGAAAAGTACCATTCTGGCCGATAGGCCTGTGTGCTGGATGTACATGCTTTGGGCAGATGTGAAGGGAGCTCCTCTTACAATGCCCAGGAGTTTTCCTGGAATTTCTGGGTGCTGAAGGCCTTGGAGATCAGCCTCACTTTGTTCATAGCAGGGATTGTTGTGCACAGCACTTGGGTTACACTGCAGAAATAAACCAATTTGGATTTCAGCTCATTTTCTTTACTTTCTAGCCTCTCTTTGTTGCACTTTCTAATCTCTGGACCGGCTTTCAGGATGAAATGCTACTGCTAAAGTTCCTTGCAAATATGACTAACAATCTGCAACAGTTCTCAGAAATCCAATCACAGCTTTTTCCTGAGGAACTGCTAACATCTCTTCTGGAAGGACTGACTGTGAAAAGTGATGAGGAAAGGTTAAGAGAAACCATGGGTACTGAAAGTTATTACTTTTTTGGTTTCCTTTGATTTCCCAAGATTTTGGGATTTGAATTTTCTTTACAGAAGGTGCTCCATATTTATTTTTTAATAACCAGAATTTGCACAGTAAATTAAAATACATCTTGTAGTCTGTGCTTTTATTTTTCATATCATGTAGTTTGGGCTTTTTCCTTTGTATATAAAATTAAAATAGATTTACTAGATACAAACATGCTTTATAAAAATGGCAGAATGATCAGGGGAGACTACTACTACCTTTTTTTTTTTAATTTGTTAAGTTTGTTTATGTCTTTTTATACCTTTCAGAACTTCTGAAATGGAAGGGGAATAAAACTAATTTAACAGAGCTTTCTTACCAGACATGCTTGTTTGTAAGACGGTATCCCTAGCAACCAAGCTATACTTAAGGGGATTTGTAATGCCTGAGTGGGTGAAAACAAAACAGAAGAATAAGATATTACCTTCCTGTTGTTGTTCCCTGCTTCCAAAGAAAACTAGCGCTGCTAAAGAAGGCTCTTGCAGGACTGATTTTTCAGTAGGATCTCTCTTAAGGCAGGGCTGAATTGTGGCTTTTGGGATCTTGGCACTGCAGGTGCCACCTGTGAACACCAGGGTAATCCAGTCATGCTGTAACATTATTGTACTTTCAATATCTGATGTTTTGTCACTGAAATCCTTCCTTTGTTAAACCTTTTCTTAGGAACCAGAGTGAATGTTTCTGATTTTGAGAACCAAGAATGGCTTTTTCCAGAGACTACTGATAATTTTGATCGGTTGCTAATCCAGTACCATGGTTTCTGTGCACATGCAATTGGTGTGAAAGGCCTCACCCTCCCAGGTATGCTTTGTAATTAAGTCTTTTCCATACCTTACATGTACACAAGTAATAGGGAAAATATAAAGGTATGTTCTGAATGCATCCTCTAGTTAGAGTACTGTGTTATCATGTTTGTAATTTTCACCCCAGATAACTTATTTCACCAGTTAAAGTAATTTTCTTTAAAAATTACACAAATAAACTGCCCTAAATAGAAGGTTCTCAGGAGAAAGCAGGCACAAGCAAGCAGAGGCAGAAACAAGATGGAATGGATAAATGTTTCCAACTGCTGCATTTGCCCCCGTATAACCTACACTGCAGCTGAATGCAGGCTTGTTTACTGCTGTTAATGTGTTTTAATACAGGCATAGGAAACTGGTCATTCCTTCTATTTCACATATCTGTGTGTTGCAAGCACACCCATTCATGCCTACATCATATGTATTTTTAAATAGTTTTTATAATGTACCAAAAATCTTCTCTGAAAAGAAAGCAAAAGTGCACTTGATAAAGTCAAGGGATCATAGGGATTTTTTTGGTCTCTTCTAGGGTCATTTGTCTTGAAAGCAAGCCTGATTTCAGCTACCCCATCAATTCAGGTTTTGTGTCTCCCTATCCTTTATAGAACCTACCCATATAGGATTATTGGGGTTTTTTTAAATCTAAGGAGTTTGGGTGAAAAATATTGCCATTAATTGGCAGTATTAAAAAATACGTATTTTAGCAGCAGTGTAAATTGCTTATTTAGTATCGCATGTGAGAACAACTGCCCTGGATTGGACCAAAGGTCTCTCTAGCCCTGTATCTAACTTTTGAACACGGACAGTCATGAATACTTGAAGATTATGAGAAATCAAGTAGGAATGATCCTTCCTTAATTATATCCTTCCCTGTTCTAGCAGTTAGTGGTTATGGGATTTCCTCAGATAAATGCTGAGACTGTAACCTTCTGCTGAATAATCCTTGAGAGACATTTTTCATTTATCTAATTGCTTGTTGAATGCATTTAGAGTTTGCCGTGGAATATTATTACTGTCAAGAGTCCCACAATTATATGTACTATGAAAAGGTACCTCTTTTTGAGACAGTTTTAAGCTCTGGCTTAGTAATTTCATCAAAGACCTGATAGACTTTCGATTAGGAAAATTAACAAATAGTAATTTTATACTGTACACAAATCATGGTTTTATAACCTCCTATCATATAATTTATTTTTGGTTGCTTCTTTTTGATGCTGAAGAGGCCTCTTTCTTTAACCTCTCCTTCTGCGAAAAGTATCCCAAGCCTCTGCTCATTCCCAACTCCATTTTACTTTTTCATATTCTGTTGTGTTGGAACGAAATGTATGATTACAAGTGTGGCATATAGGTTGTTATAATGGTGGGTTTTTTCTCTCCCTCTGTTTGCATCCTAACAATTCCTACGTTCTTTTTGCTTTTATGATTGCCACTGAATAGTGTCATTTAGTATTTCAAGGCACTGTCTATGATGATTCTAGATCTTTCCTGGGCAATGACAGCTGAAGCAGAGTCTGCCACTGTCCTTGAGCTCAATTTGTGTTTTCCTATATGAGTTACTCAGCCTTTATTGACATTTCATTTTCTCTGTTAATTTATTGTCCAGCTTTTCAGCTGCTTCATCTGCTTCTTCAGTTAATTTCAGTGTTATGCCCTTTGGTATAAATGGAGTGCTGGTGTGCAAGCAGATATTTCTGGAGATTATAGGGGAAACATTTGTGGGTATGGGCTGTTTTCTTATGCCTTTGCTGTAGGTGTTTTATCTGTTGTTCTTATGACAGATATGCACTAAGGCGAGCTGAATGTGAACTGACCAAAAGCAGATGTACTGACCTAACAAAATAAACTTGTCTGTCTTTAACAAAGCTTACTTTTAGGTGTTTATTCTGATTTCAGAAAAAAGGAAGTGAAACTGCCTTGAGGAAAACACAGAATCTTGATTATGAATGTATTTTGTATTGGATATAATACTGTTCACCATTTTATTGTGTGGGGTTTGGTTTGTTTGGTTTGTTTGGATTTTTTGGTTTTGGTTGGTTTATTTAATTTTTTTTTTTTTTTTTTAGGAAATCCTGCTATTGGAATTTTGAAGCACAAGGAGAAATGTTATGTTTTCAGTTCCAGAGAAGCTGCTTATATCTTTGCTCAAGATCCAGATAAGTTCATTCAGCTGAATGTAGAAAAAGCAAAAGAATATGCAGAGCTAATTCAGCTGCTTGAGCTTTGTCATCAGTTTGAATACTTTGTTCCATATGCACAGGTACACATTGCCCATGCCTCTTGCTGAACAGCTGTTGGATTACTGGTTGGTCTGTCCTTTCTAGAACATAAAGATAACAGATGATACCAATCTTTAGAATATAGTCATCTGCCTGTCATACAGAATGTCTGAAGGTCCATCTTTTCCACGCCTTTAGAGTGTTGATGAGAAACATTTTCCGTTAATGTTGTTCTCACCTTATCTCTTCATAGGAGAGTACATAGAGCCAAAGGGTTGTGACAGCAATAAAAGCTGTTTTTTCCTTAGACTAGAAAGATCCCGTGTCTGATGTTTCTTTTCATCATTTTTGCAAAACTTAAAGGGACAGTAAATAAGTGCAATAGAAGATAAGCCAGATACCATAATAACTAGAGCTTTATCTTAGCAGTTCATCTGTTATGTGCTGGATGAAGGTGTAATGATATCTGGGGACAGGAATTACGGATTATATTACGAAATGAAAGGGGACTCATTAATCATGAATGCAACAGTGCCACTGTGCGAAATCTAAAGATATTATTTGGATTCATAGACATTCTCTGTGATTCATTGTGAATTCTAGGTCCCTAGCAATGCAAAGAATGTAGTCTTGAACTGGCCCTTGGTGAGAAAGATATAGTTTATATCCCAGCTCTGGCAGAGATGTAAGCACTTCTCCTGGTTATGATTTGTGATTTTTAGTCCATTCATAGAGACAAACTGAGGTGCCTGCTTCATAAAATACTGGTGGTGGTGGTGATGGGGCTCCTTTTGACCAAAATCCAATTATTAAGCTCTCACTCAGGATGTGGAAGTCTGAAATTCAGCTGTGGCCTCTGCCTAAAGAGTTGTCTGTCAGAAATTAAATCCATCAAATACTTAGTGGTTTCTTCTTTTTAGTGGAGGCAGGAATAAAAAAAAACCAAAACACTGTTGAACGTAAAAATCATTATCCACTTGTTGTATTTGCTTTTAAAAAGTAGCATATCCATTTGCTATTTTTTTCTGAGAAGTCTGCATTCTTCTCAGTAATGCCTTGCTTGGTTTTGTTTGTTTGTTTTCATCCAGGCCGGAGCTCCAGACAAATGTTTGATGAAACCAATTGTAAAATGTGACAGTAGTTCTCAAACTGATACGCATATCTTGCCTCCAACCATTGTGACATCCTATGAGTGGAATGAATGGGAAATGAGAAGAAAAGCTATAAAATTGGTTTGTAATGTTACTACCAGATTTTCATTGTTGGATAACAAAATTCAGAATAAATTACTGTAAACTTCTGTTCCTTGCAACATAAATCTAACCTTATTCAAAGACACACACATTGTTACAACTGGCTCACTAGTTTTTTTCCAGGTATTTTCTCTCCTTATCTCTAGACTTCCATGTTCTCTCAGTTCTCCCATATTCTTCCCCAGTTTTTATGACCAGTGCTTCCACTGCTAAGTCTATTCATTCCAAGTTTTTCAGTTACCTTCTGTAAGGAATAAGAATGTGTTTATTAGCTTGATTTCTAAAGTAGTTTCTCTACACTGAAATAAACTGGTTGAAGATACTACTATATACTTTGTCATAAAAAGAAAAAAGCCAACAAATCAACAACACACAACAGGTTGCAGAAAGGTAAAACTTAATTGCAAGTTGAGTAATTTATATTAATGTTCATCACCATCAAGCAAGAGGAGGAAAATGTAGTAACTGGCAGACAGAATGGTTAGGAATAACTTTGGATGTGTTTGACCCTGCAGAGACTTTCTTTGAGCTAATTATCTAACCTTGAAAGGTATCAAAGCATGAGGCCTCTTTCATATAGGATTGGAGTGATAAGAAACAGAGCGAGTAGGTTTTCTGTTGTATATATAAGCCAGAAGAAATGTTTGTTATACTATCATGTTGATTTACTGATGGATTGGAAAGCACAGTCTATCCACAGAAGGTTGGCTGCATACATAAAAGCTTTTAAATACACATATCTTTAAAAGCTGCTTTCTAGGGTTTGCCAGCACATGCAGATGTCCAGGTTTTCATAATTCAGTCAAAATGAACTTGTGAGTAGAGGGAATATTGCAGTTACCAATATCCACTGGACACAGAATAGTGCAGGGTTGACTACATTTTGTCTGTGAACTCATGCACTACAGAGGCCTGTGGTCTGCTGTGCTGCTTATTTCCTTTCTGTTGTTCTCTTTGCTGTGAAATCTCTCAACATTATAAGATGAAACCAAAATTCAGGACTGAGAAGTCTTGCCAGTGTTAACTGGCTTATAAAATACGATTCTAAGTAATAGTTGTTCCTGAGGTATATAAAGAAGCCAATTAGGTTTACAAGGGGCCTGGCTAAAAGCCTCCTTTTCTTCTCTAATGGATGAAAGTACATAAATAAATGTAAAAGATGTGGTCAGTGACTTAGTTTAGCATAAGCAAAAGTGGATGTTTCCCAACAGATGAACATGAAGACCATTCACAAGCAAATGTGTAGCTCATTAGTTTGAGATATTTAGAGAAAGTACTTTAAAGTATTAAGGGTTTTTAGCCTCAACTGTCCATATGGGAGATGAGTGATACTGAGATGAAACAAAAAATCCCAGATGCATGGAAGTGTTTTGTCTACAGTGACTACACAGAATCTGTAATATGGAGGTGATACAACATTAGAACCAAAGTGTTAAAATAACAGAAAAATTTACCAATGCATCTGTGAATTTGATACTTCAGGGGACCATTGGACATATTTTGGGTTTTGTTAGAAAATGACCTCATGTGCTTTAGTTTTCTTCCTGCTGTTCATAGTTAGCCAGAAAACTCACAGTCATAGTGGTGCAACTGTGTATTAACAGTGGACCATGTTGCAGGTTTGGGAAGCCCAGAGATGTAAAACACACAAACACACCTAAGTATACATTAGTGCTAAAATGCTCAAAGGAGATTTTGCTTAATCTGCTACTTTTTGTGGTTTTAGGCAAATTTGCGACGCAAATTAACTCATGCCATGCAGACTGATCTCAGCAATATGAGAAGACAGAACTGCACCCAAGTCTACTTG
The DNA here is from genome assembly GCF_000696875.1 of Nestor notabilis. Classification (NCBI taxonomy): domain Eukaryota; kingdom Metazoa; phylum Chordata; class Aves; order Psittaciformes; family Psittacidae; genus Nestor; species Nestor notabilis. Next base: position 15,320 of record NW_009933322.1, read on the forward strand.
CCAAAAGATGTTAGCACCCAGACTAAGCGCGACAACTCAAGCAATGTACCCAGACCACAGATTTTCCTGGAAGGTCTCCGAGGACGATCATCTCCCACTACTCATATGGTCAAAGTAAACTTAACAAGAGCAGTAGATGAAACCTAAGTGAAAATGAGAAATCTGAAGATATATATTGAATGTATAAATAAAATTCCCTGTGTATATCTGAAATACAATAAAAAAGATTTTACTGTGTCTGTTGGCTCTAGGAGCAGTTGATTTATTTATCTGTTGGGGCTGCTGACTGGCATCAAGTGATAGAAATGATAAGCTTGAAGCACCCACACTTTAAGCAGCAATTTAGAATCAAGATGTTCCTAAAGACTTTAGCATAAACTAACATTTAAAACAGTTTCCTCAGATTTTCTTGACGTTTTAATACAGTGGCTGCCTGCTGAAACACTGCTGCTGAGAGCCATGTCTTTTGTGCACGGAGAGGATAATATAAGATGAACAGCTTTTATGAGATAGAAGGCCAATGCTGCAGCTCCCACGGAGGCGTAGTTCCCATTGGTGTGAAATGAGAGCAGCCCCGTGGAGAAGGTCTTGGGGGTGTTGGTTGATGAGACGGTTAATGTGACCCAGCAGTGTGCATGTGCAGCCCAGAAAGCCAACTGTGTCTTGAGCTGCACCAACAGGAGTGTGACCAGCAGGTCGAAGGAGGTGATCCTGCCCATCTACTCTGCTCTCGTGAGACCCCGCCTGCAGTACTGCTTTCAGCTCTGGGTCCCCAACACAAGAGGGACATGAACCTGCTAGAGCAAGTCCAGAGGAGGCCACAAAGATGCTCTGAGGTCTGGAGCATCTCTCCTGTGGTGACAGGCTGAGAGACTTGGGCTTGTTCAGCATGGAAAAGAGAAGGCTCCAGGGAGACCCTAGAGCAGCTTCCAGTGCCTAAAGGGAGTCTACAAGAAAGCTGGAGAGGGACTTTTTACAGGGACATGTACTGACAGGACAAGGGGTAATGGCTTGAAACTGAAAGGGTGTGGATTTAGATTGGACATTAGGAAGAAGTTCTTCCCTGTGAGGGTGCTGAGGCGCTGGCACAGGTTGCCCAGAGAAGCTGTGGCTGCGCCATCCCT
>NW_009933322.1:16539-19097 GCF_000696875.1 Nestor notabilis
GTCGTGAGCTGCACCAACAGGAGTGTGACCAGCAGGTCGAAGGAGGTGATCCTGCCCATCTACTCTGCTCTCGTGAGACCCCGCCTGCAGTACTGCTTTCAGCTCTGGGTCCCCAACACAAGAGGGACATGAACCTGCTAGAGCAAGTCCAGAGGAGGCCACAAAGATGCTCTGAGGTCTGGAGCATCTCTCCTGTGGTGACAGGCTGAGAGACTTGGGCTTGTTCAGCATGGAAAAGAGAAGGCTCCAGGGAGACCCTAGAGCAGCTTCCAGTGCCTAAAGGGAGTCTACAAGAAAGCTGGAGAGGGACTTTTTACAGGGACATGTACTGACAGGACAAGGGGTAATGGCTTGAAACTGAAAGGGTGTGGATTTAGATTGGACATTAGGAAGAAGTTCTTCCCTGTGAGGGTGCTGAGGCGCTGGCACAGGTTGCCCAGAGAAGCTGTGGCTGCCCCATCCCTGGCAGGGTTCAAGGCCAGGTTGGACACAGGGGCTTGGAGCAACCTGCTCTAGTGCAAGGTGTCCCTGCCCATGGCAGGAGGGTTGGAACTGGATGAGCTTTAACGTCACTTCCAACATTCTATGAAATAAAACTGATATGACGAAGGTCATCTGAATGTCACAGCTCTGCCCTTACAGCAGAATTGTCAAGAAAGTAAAAACAGCAAAAGTAAATCAGTCTCAGTCCTTGGGCCTCTCCATTCGTTAACCCAAGCGTCTTTGCAGGGTAACAGGCATCACCAGTGTAGGCCAAGGCAGGGAAGTGGAGAAGGGGGAATCTATCTCCCATGGCTCTGGCAGCCTTTTAGGTCTCTAGCAATTTCTGTATTAATCAACTAAACAGTGTGCTGGTGAGCAAGCTGAAACATAGCACCTTGTCTCCAGGGCATCTTTTCAAAAGCTCTGTTTCACTTGCGTTTGAAACAGTAAAACACAACAGGAAAAGGTTTTCAGCTTGATTTCGCTGTGGCAGGGAAGAATGTGCCAGGTCTCATCAGTGCAACTGCAGCTAGTATTCCTGTTTGTGAATCATCTGAGCTTCAAGATGAAACATCTTCTCAAATGCAAGTAGGGGATACTTTAAAACAGAGATACTTTTCACAACAACGAAGAGCTCCAGAAGTCGTTGTCTGCAAAACGTCCAGGTGTGCATCTGTGATGGCACAGGACGTGCTAAGGTTTCCAAATCTCTTTTTCAGTCAGGTGCAGCGTGGTGCAGTGTGGTTTCCATTGCTATGCAAGCCTGTGACAATGAAGCTTGAAGATTCAAGCTGCTGGGTGATTCTCCTGTGGCACTGTGCATGACAACATCCTCCTTTTCTCTATCTGTCTCCAAGGAGAGGAGCATGGGAAGAACTTAGCTAAATGGTTTTCCACTATGTGATTTTCTCTTATGTGAAAATAAACTGAGCATTAGCAGACAGATGTGCTGCTCCTCCATGTTTTTAAATTATGAGCTGGCACCAATTTTCAGTTTTATTATTAAAAATATGAACGCTTTTAGCAGCTGCAGCTTTTCCTTTTTCTTTTTTTTTTTTTTTTTTTTTTTTTTTATCAGGGGAAAATACTCTGTTGTTGCTTTATTAAAGACTTTTTGTTGTGATATGTCTCTGTATTTTTTATCATCATTTGTTTTGAATCTTCCACGTTAAAGTTCTTATTTTGATCCAACAAACTGGTACCTCAAGAATCCATAAATACATTTATTGAAAAGAAAACTGAGGAGTGAAAATCCCTTTTATCCTGCTTATTCTTTTCCACTGGAGAAGACAATGCAGTATTTTAAACTACTGGGGAATACAACTGTAATCTACATCTTGGTTTTGGCATAGCAGAAACATGTTGGTTAGCTATGAACTCACTCCTGGCTATGAGAAATATGTGTCTGGAACTCCTGGGTGTTTACTGCCAATAAAATAGTTCAGAAAAAAAGGAGAGGTGATTAAAAACCAGGGAAGATGCTATTTCCCGAACTGGTTGAACCGAGCTGAACTTCAAGCAGGTGGCACTGAAAGGGACAGTCCCACCTCCTCCTTTGCTTCTGGCCACAAGTTCCTGCTGCTTCCCCATGAGCACTACCACCCTTCACAGCTGGGTTTGGGCTTTTTCATCCTTTCCAGGTGTTGCTGTTCGGGGAGCACAGGACTGCCACATCACTCAGCCAGCAGGAGATACGCTGACTGCGCCTATCCCTCGAGTTCCTTCAGCTCCACTGCGCGGTCCGCACGCACCCATACAGTCACTACAACCAGCCGGTGGTGTGTGACTGCCCGGGTCGCCGCACGCACTGAACGCGGCGCCGCTTCCAAGCCCTCCAGGTCTCCTCATCCTCTGAGGCGAAGTTCGTGTCGCGGTAGCAAAGCTGCTGCCCTGTCCCCCCCTCACCTCACCTCACCCTTTAGGGGTACCCCCCCTCCAAAACTTCGCCCTTCCCGGGGCGCGGCAGGCACCCCAACAGGCACACTCGCTCCAACATTACCTTCGGGGAACCTTCAGAGCAGCCTCCCGGGTTTGTTTCTTCTTTAAGGGCTAAATTCGGTACGCGCGGAGGGCAA
>NW_009933323.1:0-44009 GCF_000696875.1 Nestor notabilis
TTAAACCATCACCCGGCCACGCCAGAAGCGGAGCGCGCAGCGGCTGCGCTCTCACTACTGACATCGCCCGCATCTTGCTACTCTCTGCTACACCTCGCCCGCTCCTGCTAGCCGCCCTCGGGGGCGATCCAGAACCAACAGCAGCTATCTCGGCTTTTTTGGCTTTTCGTGCGGCTCCCTGTGTGCAATGTATGGGGAATGTATGCCGGGATCCAGCACGTTACAAAACCCCCACGTGTCCATGCGTCTGAGCATCCCTGCAGGCTGGTACGTAGAAGGCCGAAGGGGATTGCAGCCTGCACAAAATCTTGCCTGTTTTCCTTTCTTTTTGCAGTAATACTAAGTTTTCTTACTAATCTTTTTAGGATATCGCCATCACCAGAATTCACCAGAAATTGCAATTAAAAGACACACTAAAAGTGAGCAGGCTTACAGATCTTAATTTTATTTCTGAGTGTTATTAATGCACCATGACTTAGTTTCTTGCACCTCAAGAAATAAGGCCCATGGTAAATGCCAGTATAGCGAGGCAGACAGTGAAAAATTCCTTTGTACTACTCCTTTTCAGCAATGTAAAGAAATGGAGTAAATGTTCAGGCAATATATTTTCCTCTCTCGGTGGAGCTAATAAAGAGGAGAGAAATGTCACTGGGCACATTTCCGTTGATGTTATATGCAGTGTCCTTCATACCACACATAGAATCATCCCGTCCAGCCTTTGTTAAGCAGAAACTAAAACCTGTCACCTTTACTTTTGCATGAGTAAGTACTCAGGACACTGTTACACCTTGTCATATTTCATGATTTTATTTTTTTTCCTCCTCTGACTTAAGGAAATGCAAAATGAAAGACCAAAGCTTTAAAAATATGATGTATTCTCTACTTCAAACTGTTGACATTCTGAAACTATGATTCAGAGTTGGAAATAGGAAAGCTGTTTATGAAAAGGTCAGCTTTCCATAAAAATGTCAATTTTGATGAAACCTCATCTTTTTTTTTTCTTTTTCCAGAAAAATTCCTATCAGAAATGTTCAAACAGATGTAATATGTTGGCCTACTGCAGTGCAATCTTTAGTCCATGACTGGATTCTGCATAGTTTGTTAACACAAACAAACACCTTAATGAAAGGGAAGACAACCTCTGGTACAGGGTCAGGGTGGGCAGTGCCTACTGTATAGAACCAAGATCCCAGGGCACAGGCCCCAGGGCATCCCTCTCCTCTCCTCATCCATGGTGGACTGTTCTCAACCCTGACTTTTTATCTACATGCCACATCAGAAGTTACAGCCTGGCATAGCCTGCCCTCAGGCAACGTGTTATCTCTAGTCTTTCCTGCACTGGAAAAATCACAGTTAAAATGGTGTCTTCACCAGTGGGATTAATGATGAATGATGGGGTGCAACCCTAGAGTGCAGGTATCAGAAAGGTAATGTTCTCCTAAGTTGAGAGTGTTGTTCAGGCTGAGGTGTCTATACGGAGAACCTGCTCACCCAAAACAACCTCTTTAGTCCATGGAGAGAAGCAGGTATTAATTCAGCCCACCTAAAATCTGGAGCAACCAAGCTCCTAAATCCACTGTCTCAGTGAACAGCCCAAACTTGCTTGGTATAGCTTTTCCAGTAAGAATTTCAGAGCCTGTCATTGGGCGATGCTATTCTTGCTTGTCTTATAGTTTTAATACGACTTAGGCTTCCCAATCTTTTTTCTTTCTGTAACATCAAATCTCAGAGTTCTGTGGCAATTAAAAATGGAAAAGATGTACTAGCTGAACAATTTAGGTTGGAAAACAAACAGTACTCTCCAAACAGAATATATGGGGCCCTAGGAACAGCACAGTAACATACAACTATTACGGCTTTAGGAAAAAATGGAGTGGTATGAATTCACTAGGAAGAGAGCAGAGAGAGCTTTCTACTACTCTTTCATAAGAATAGTTTTACCTGGATTTGAGGAGTGCAATCTTAACCTATTTCTATTGGTGAGAGAGTCTGTGTAAGTCTCCCTGTTTTAAGGAAGAAAATGGATGATGATAAGCATCATACAGTACCCCAAAACATTTGCATTAAAGAAGAAAATTGGCAGAAGCACCCATTCAAGTGTAAAAACTAGAACTTCTTTTAATGGTCTTGCTCCCTGTTATATCTTTCTTTTTTTCCTTCTTCTCCCTCTTCCCTTTAACTTTACTCAAGCCTTGTCTATTTTGAAAGACAGAATAAACAGAAACATTATATTACAAGAACTACCATGAAAGTGATTCATACACTTTGGATTATTAATTCATATTCACCTTTCAATGGCAAACATGTTTTATCTTCTCTTTTGCAGTATGTCCCAATGGAGTCAAGTTCAGCAACTGGAAATAAAGTTTTTGGAGCAGGTAGACCAGTTCTATGATGATAACTTCCCTATGGAAATCCGGCACCTACTAGCACAATGGATAGAAAGCCAAGATTGGTAGGATTCCGTTTATTCCCTCTCATATCATTACAGTCATGACCAATTCTTTCATTAGCTGGCAGATTTTAGGGTGCTCATTTGCAAACTGTGCAGGCCTTTGCACCCCAAGATCAGTATTCACTAGTAATGAATTTAGCCCATTGAACCATCAAAGTTAAATTTAAGGACTATCTGGAGGTGAGGTTTTATTTGAACTTAATCCTGAACAAAATCCGGTAAAAATGGTCTAGCAAATTAATGGCATTACAGGTTGTTCATAGAAAAAAAAAAACCAACCAAATGCAAGTTAGTTTTCAATGGAAATGTTAAATATTTACCTCTCACAGCATAAAATTCCTCACTGGTCTGAAACTGCACTGAAAGCTGGATATATAATCTTGGGGAACAAGGCAGCCATTCGCAGGAACTGTTCTCTAGAAGGTGAATTTATGCACAGATTTGCATCAAATTCACTGGATAGTTATTTTGAGAAAATTCTGAACTACATGTCAAAACAAAGCTTGTATTAGTCGTGCCAGAAAGAGGCATCTTAATTTTTCATGCTAAATCCACAAGACTATTGGAGGACTGTTGCAAAAAAAGAAGAAAAATCTGGAAAGGAATATAATCTTTCCTTACTGTTTATAGCTCAGTGTTTATGGGGCTGTAGAAACATGGGAAACATTAAAAGCTCCTTTTCAACAGATTTAGCATGCATATCTCAAAACCAGACATCTGCCATTTGTGGAACAAGGAGAGAGAATATCCCAAGGACAAGGATGCCATGCAGTCCAAAGTGTATCTTCCTCTATTTTGCTCACTAATGTTATTGCCTTTCATGTTCCCTAAACAGCAGAACCAGTAAAGCCTGATTCTGTTTGTGTTTGTGTCCTTTGTCCCCTACACACCCTTCGCCAATAGCTTCAGAGTCTTCCTGTATCCTCAAATAGTTTGGCCGGGCGAAGGCTCATCTGGTGCCTGGTGTGAAGATGTATATCTGCTGACTGGCCATCTGGCTGTTGCCTCCTGCAGCAAGTTATTACTGCCATTTTCCTCAGCGGAGGCACTAATTTGGATTCCTCTCTTCTACCAGCCTGCCAGTTTTACATGAAATTTGTAAGAACATACTATCTTTTGGACCTCAAGCCCAGTGTCAACTTTGAAATGGTATCTGTGTGACTGGCAGAGTGAGAGGGACAGCATGCGTAAGCCCCATGTCCTCTGAGAAGTGAGCTAAAAATGTTTATGTATTCACAGGACCAGAAACTAGAAAACCCTGCTTGTCTCCCCTCTGGCTGACTCCATAGGCTGTGCTAAGGACATCCTCACCCTGTCTTTATAGCTTTGTATCTACATGAATATAAATAAAAAGACCATAAAATCAATTATTTACAAACCTCTAACTATATGCAAGTCACCATGTATTTAAAGCCTTTTTTTCCCTGTCTAGATTTCTGAATAGATTACAGTTTTCTGTACAGATAGATTGACACTCAGTGACATTTTAAACATGCATGGTTCTCATTTATTGATTCTTTAGGGAGGCTGCATCCAACAACGAAGCAATGGCAACGATCCTGTTACAGAATTTGCTGATACAAGTGGATGAGCAGCTGGACCGGGTTTCACAGGAGAAGAATCTTCTCTTAATACACAACCTGAAAAGAATCAGGAAGCTGCTGCAGGTGGGTCGTTACTGCAGATGACAAATTGCACACTGATTTCTAAAGGCAATGCCCAACCTTTGTCAAACAGTTTGTTCCTGTGCACAGCTCAGAGCTGTCCTGATTGCTGTAGACTTCCAGCAGCTATGGGAAGACCAGGCCTTCAACAAGATAATTCAAAATAGTAATTCCACTGGCTGTTACTTTGTGGAACGATAATTCACATTTTAATGCGTGCTGTTCATTTGCAAGCGCTGCAGCTTCTTAGCTCTGTGTGTGCCTGTGTTTCACTGAGCTCTTAATAATGAGACTCTGCAGTGCTTATGGATGTTTGTGTTTATCACAAACGTAGTTACCACTTTTCAGACACATACAGATACTTAACTACGGAATAAAAATATGTAGTTGGGGCTTAAAGCAGCACCCTGAAAAAGAAACCCCAGTAAATCATTAGCATGTTTGCTGTTTTATGCTTAGCTGGGATTGTTTGTTATGAATAGCTTAAAGGATTTTCCATTAGGCTTCTGCAAAATGATATTTATTTTGATTGGCTGAATGCTTCTCTAATAATTGTTTATCTAAGGCAAGGATTCTCGGAGTTCCACTTCATTAGTCACCTACTTCCTGACATCTATCTGTCTTCAGCATAAAACAGATATGCATCTAAGCTTAATGAAAGTTTGGGGTTTTTTCTCTCCTTTGATAGTGTTTTCCATAAGTACTTAAATGACAATTACATTGCTTGCAAAATATTTTCTTTATTTGAGATATATATATATGTACTGGTCTGGAAAATCTTAGCATGACCTTACCAGTTATTTTGTTTTCTTTAGGGCTCTGTGTCTTTCTATTCTTTATCGCTAATGGAGGTCTTTTAAAAATGTGACAGTATTTCCATTGCATAACACTGGAAGAAAAAGTGGTAACAAGCAATCTGTCTCATGAAACTTTAAACTTGCTTTTGTTTCTTTTCTGGTTTGTGTAGCAGCCCTACCCATAATTTCAATACTGCTTGAACACCAAATTGACTTAACTACTTTAGGCGCTAACTGCAAAAAGGTTAATCCTGTTATTTCTGTCATGGTCTTGGCACACTTTACCACAGCAGGGCCAAGAGAGCTGTATCACCTTAGTAAAGGTATTCTCCCACAGCAGCATACCCATAGAAAGAACATTTCAAGGCACTGAAGCAGTTGCATTGGTGTATTCCTGGCTTAAAACATTGTGCATTTATGCTCATACCACCATAATGTGCACCAGCAGCAGGACTGGTATGTATTTACATACAGGCTCTACAAAACTAAGGTCTCTCACTGTCCCTTCTTCTCTTCACACCATTTATTTTATTCTAAAACTTTTAGTACATCTTAAGGTGGCAGCTCTGCACGCCCTGTGAAATTGGGCATAGCAAGGCAAGTAATCAGGCCTTGGGCACACACGCCGAAGTTTACATAATAGGCAGTGTGAAAACGGACAGAATGAGAACCATTTTCTTTAAGCCCTGGCATGTTTGGAAACTATATTATGGTGTGCTTCCCGCAGAGCATGAAGCAAAGGAGGCTTATTCCAGAAAAGCAAAAGAAGGGCAGTTTTTAGTAATTTCTGATTAAGTGGTTTCTCAGGTAGCAAGGATCTGAGTCCAGAACAAGCCAAAACACTCAGGCGTCCCCATCACAACTGTACATAACAGAGCTAGTCTTTTCGTTCTCTAGATAAAACAACAGAAAAGGTCCATATGGGGTATCCTAACCCGTCATTTCACTGATTGCTGGCTCTGGAAAGAAATGCCACACAAGTTGCAACATGCACCAAAGTGTTCTCTCTATCAATCACCTTGTAGCGCTGCAAAGCCCTGACTCAGCAAGCTTTCTCAAGCAGCAAGGTCTCTCTACTCCCTTGGGTTGCAAAGGTCTGTAGCTTTGCAGTCTAAAGCATGATGAACTCCTTGAGAGGATACGTGTTATGCTGGAATTATACCACTTGTTAAAAAGGATCTCAGTCTCGAGAGCAAAATAATACATCAGCTCTCTCCATCGCTAATAGTGTTGCCTTTCTCTACTGGATCAAGACAGCAGATAACCTGTATTTAGATAAAAAGCTAGTCCTTCACTTTCAAAGTACAGGTGTGAACCACTAGATGCTGAACAGCACTTTCACTATTAGAGCTTTTCATGATTTCTTATGACCTTTCACGCTATCACCCACAGTCTATTCTTATTTCCAAAATAATTTCTCTAAGCTGGAGAAGGACCAGATTCTTTTTTTAATGATTTTAGATAAGACAAATAGCTTAAACTGTGTCTCAAGAAATCTGTGACACAGGTATTTTGGACTTTTGTGTAAAATATCTTACAACTTCTAAATTTTAGAACATAGATGATAAATGCATTTTCAGCCAAAGTATGGGCTGTGTGTTCTATGAGGTGCACAGAAAGTCTCCTGAGCTTCAGCTGTTAAAATGATTGCTTTATTGGTTAGGGAAGTACATCAGGAAAAAAATGTTATGGTAGCTGTAATCAGCTGACATCCTATTCTTGTTATTAACTGTCAAATATAATTAATGGAATATGAACCGTATATGACATAATATGGACAGTAGCTGCTGTAATGTCAAACTTGGGTATGTAAATTATGTATTTTTCTTAATGCATCACTAAACGCATTCTATTGCTGAATATATGAGAAATTCGGAACTGGGCATTTGGCTCCCCACCCACAGCTGGATGCACTTGCCGATACCCAGCTCTTGCAATTGGAGCTAGTTTATGACGGTTTCATGAGACCACACCAGTAAAAGGTGAGTGATGCACACAGCACGGTGCCATGGTCCCTTTCGTCCCAACATGCCACCTAGAGAAAGGGAGACTGGCAGGGTGCGCTGTAAAACTAGTGAGATTTTTCACTGCCTTGGATGGAGGGAAGACCGACTTCCTAAGAAGGGAAGAAAGCTGCATTTGTGAACACCTTTTCCTTTCTGGTGGCTCTGTGAACAGTGTTGGTTTGATTTTCTCTGAAGGTTGGTTACCATGAGCCCACCTTTATCTCTGCTCTCTAGCGCAAGCACTTCTTTGAAATTTCACAGTTCACTCCTCTTCCTTCCCCTCTACACCACACACACAGACATACAGACACATGTACGGCGTGCACACACACTCACACACAAAGCTGTTCCACCTCAATACATGACCTGAGTGCAATATTTGCTCATTATTTTGAGCCCAATTGTGTTACTGTATTGAGTAATACTTGTCAAACTAGATAATGCTGGAAGCCAAGCATTTATCACTATTGCAGAGCTCTGGTATAGGTTCTTAAATACTATGACAGTAGCAATAATACAATAATTAAAACTGGAGAACACACAAAAGCCATTCAGACACAATCTGCAGTTCTTGACAAAAGGCAAAATGAGGGACTAATGTTTAATTAGAAATATAGCTAGATTAGTAAGAGCAGCCTTAGAAGAAGCAGCAATGCTCACTTTACAAATGGCTTGTGCAGCTGTTTGCTAGACAGCAAAGGATTCGTTAAAAACAAGATTCCTAATGCTGTTGTTGAATCTGGAGAGAATTATGCCTATGAGTTACCAGCACTACTGCCAAGGACACCTCATCTGAAAGATCTCCCTGGGATTAATTTCTGTTATAAAATAGAGAAAGCATTCTATTCTGAACTTCATCGGAAGCATCTTTACATAAACATCTTAGTTGCTGCATGAAAATAGTGATGGAAGTAGTGGAAGAAATGAGAACTTGCCTGCTCATAATTGCAATATAGCTTTGGGCAATTTTAGGTGTTGTCAAGGGCAAAGAGTAGAAGTCTTAGCAGGAAGACTGCTCTGCCTGGCATCCTTGCTTTTAGGCCACAGGGACCATCCCTATTCCCTCACCATTAGAGAATAACTATGGAACATGGCATTTCTGCTCAGGCTGCTGTTCATTTCCAAAATGACCTTGAGGCAAAAGAAACACTGATCAGGAGGCATGCAATTTTAGAAAGTTATAAGGACTTGAAAACGGTGCTGAGAAACTTAGCTGAGCAGCTGAGGTTACTGCTAGCTCTCAATTTGCTTCTCTATTTCTTGCTTTCATTGAAACATCACTTCTTGACATTAATCTGGTATAAATCAGGGCCAGCATTTTAGGTTAAAATCCTTCATATTTACTCCTTACATTACTATTGCTTCTCTAGTCAGTAAAATGGGTTCATTTTTATAGCAAGCAGCCTTTTGTTGCTGTGCTCTTCAGTGGGAGACAGTACAGCACAGTCACTTGCTAAGGTTAAATTCTCTGTCCATTCTCCTGCAGAACTCCTGCTCACCCCCAGCACTGATTCTGGAAAGGGATGGGGAAAGAAAATGTTTGGAGGCAGTGGGGGAAAAAGAGGGGAAATTGTATTTATGGTTCCTTCTCCTGCTTAAAAGCTAAATGGAGAAAAAGCAAAGCAGCTTAGTGCTGTGCAAGGCAATGGTTTGTGCTGCTGCCATGACAACAGAATGTGAAGGGCAAATGTTAAGCTTAAATGAGCTGCCTACCACTTCTAGGAGCCAAACCGCAGCTGCAACAGTCTGCACCACCTTAGCCCATGACCAGTTCCATCTTAGTTTTCAGAAGGAATGTTTTTAAATGACAGCTAGCCTGTTCCTGATGTAAGCTCCTGTGCAATACGGGAGAAGATTTAGCACTCAGGGACAACTGGTGAAATAAAGAGATACTCATATAAGATGGGGACTGTCCATCTTCCTGACTGACATGCCAAGATCTTTGGTTAGGGGAGAGCAGCCAGGCTGCAGCGTGCCAGGGGAGACTTGGAGTAGCTTGGGAATCAGGGATGGTCACCAGACCTCAGTGTCCCACCGCTCCATTTAGGATCGGTGCTGGTGGGTGATGGCCTGTTGGTCTCTGTGTAATCCAGGATGTTCATCTCAGGGATGTTCTCCTGCCTCACACCCCAAGCTGGAAATCTGGAGCACTCAGCAGGTACCTGCTATAGAAGGTGTAGCTCTGTGGGATGCAGCCTGGCCCGTGTGAGGGCTCAGGTGAGCTCGCAGGAGCTGAAGAGCCATGGGCTGTTCTGCACACCCCGATGGGCGCATGGCAACAACAGCAGGAAAAAGCAGAAATTCCCAGAATCGTCCTACTCATAATCGAAGCTGTCATTTATACTCTGGCCTCAAGATAGCTTTTGAAAGCAATCCCTTCTCATTAATGGCAACATGCATCAGTGTCACATCACTGTTTACGGTATTCAGGGGAAAATCTGATTACATAAATCTTCCTTTATAAAAATGAAATAACAGATTTCAGGAACAATAAGACAGGCTGCTCTGCTCATTTACTATTGAAGCCTGAGTTAATGAGTATACTGTGTGCTCTGGGGAACAATTTGCTGTAAATGATGTATATTCATGATATTCATTTAATACTCACAGAAGATTCTCAGGTATTGGTGAACTTTACACACTCACCAGCCCTGCTAGAACCTAGGATGAGGGGAGGCAGGGCAAGAGGGATTCTGCCTGAACGAGCAGGTCTGCATCCACACCATTAGCACCTCAGGGTGTGCTTACAAAGGGAGAGATCAGACAGAATCATCGGATTTACCAGTTATATCAAAACAAGCCTTTGGAAGCACTACAGTTAACACTATGAAGTTAGGAAATAATACTTTACTCATATTTCTTTCTCCTATACAGCCCTAACTTTTTTATGGAAAGATCTTGAATAGCATCTGAAAGTATCTTCTGTTATCTCAATCAGTGTATTTTAACATTATGGCACTTCTTTCTAGATAAAATTCACCCTGTTTTGAAGTAGTACAAACAAATAGCACCTTACTTTACACGATGCTATTTAAAACAACGACACAGTAGCGTGTTCTTATTTCTGTTTCAGGTTCCCAGTTATACTCCCCAGCTTGTTTCCACCTAAAATGAGAATGGAGCATCTTTGTGTTTCTCCAGACAGATCTAAAATAAACATATAAAGGTTTTTAGTTCAGGCGACTGTTTACACAAGTCACTGTACTGGAAAGGTACATGTATGAGGGATCCTAATATTTAAGTACATCAAATAAAAAGGACAAAATAGCATTAAATCTGAAACAGGACATTCCAATCAGTACTTCACAAACAATTCTAATAAGCACTGTGCTGAGAAACAGTTGAAAAGAATGGAAACATAACCATTGATGTTTAAGTTGCAGTTTCCCGTTAAAGCTTACAACAGGGTGAGAATGGAACAAAATAGAGAAAGTTTCTAATATACCACAGAAGATCCATTTCAAAATGTTATTTACACATCCTTAGTGCTCAGGTAACCTGCCAGATCAGCAAAACAACAAATTACAGTAAGAAATGTGTTGTGAACCAGTATGTCCCACTGCCTAATACAATTCAGATTGATTTTTTTATTGGCTTCTTGCCCCCAGTGAGTTTTCCAGTCCAACTATTAAAACTGTTAACAGAAACTTTTGGCCTACAAATGGGAAACCCCATACAGAAGTCTGTGCTAGAGCAGCTAGCTGTCTGCTGTTTGCCATCACAGGCTGGAAACTGCACATCAGCTAGTAAGGATTTGTAAAAATTATTGCTACACGACCAAAAAAGGTTACTTACTAAAAGCAAAATATTTTTGAGTTCCTAGTTATTATGTGAAGAACACAACTCTAACAGTTTATAAATATTTCAGTTTGGTTTTGTAGAACAAATAAGTGTTAACTTCGAAACAGAAGTAAAATTACAAGCAAACAAACTAAACAACCTCTCATGGGCTTTGTTCATTCTGGAGTATTAAGGGCCCAGTTGCAGTCAAATATCTGCCCGAGAGATTAGTTAACAATACCCAGCAATTTGTGTCCAAAAATGGAGTGGGAGGGGGGAATCAGTCCTCTGTCTCTCCTGCTGTTTTACACTTTTTGATAGGAAACACTCTACTTGTATTTATTCTGAAACAAATCTCACTTAAATAAGAAGCATCACTGCATTATTCATCCCCCCGGCAGCGCAGCTCTACTGTCTATCTGATGACAAGACCTACAGACATATATGTTCTGTAGCTGTGTCTCACCCTACCTTAGAAATCTGCTGTTTCTATAGACTATTCCCTGACTGGGTTTAGTGTCTGCTGGGAGGGACTCCGCAGTGGAATCTGGGGGCAAACTGGGAGATGGCAAAAAAGATCTGTGTCTTCACAGCTCAGTCGCTGTGCTTTTATAGCTTTGCCTATTGCAATTTGGTTGCACATGCCCTAAAGCAAAGGCAGGAACTTCTGGAAATTACACATTATATGATACCAAACCAGCAAAAGTACAACACTACAGACCTATGTGTTAGGACTTCCCCCACATCACAGGAGTTGTCTAAAGCAATGAGGTTGCCTTTAAGTTCGCTCACATATTTTGAGAGGAGGAAGGGGAAATCTAAAAATAAAAGTCAACAAGAGCAGTCTAAACAGATAGTGTCACAGGTACTTCCTCTTAAAGACCTAGATAAAACAGAGCCATCTTTCTAGTAGAAAAAGATTTTTTAGTAAGAGTACTACCTGCTCAAATACAGGACTTCAAAAAACTCCCAAGCACTTTACCTATATCAGGGTAACACAAGGACAGACTCTTTGTATTCTAGTACTGTCTTCATTGCACTTTTGGCCTGGATGCATAAACAAGGGTAGAAAACAAATCAAGGCAAAATGCTGTTTGTCATATTTGAAGATGAATATGAGAAATAAGTGTGGATGGTGGATGGTTGTCTTCTTACCCACTCTTTTCTTTGAGATACCCAACTATACCAAAGGGTTTTTTTTTTCTTTCAAAAATAAAATAATAGATAAAGGTTTTTTCTCTTCCCCCTCCCCCTTTTTTTTTAATTACATGAAAGATGAGATATCTGCTTATCTAGGAAGATGCTGAGTAAAACCAGCATATTGCAAGTGAGCAACAGGAATGGAAACGTGGGTTTGCTTGACTTTGTAATCCTGTTTCCTATTTCTCTGTGTCCCATCTCCCTTCTACCAGCTGCTTTAAATACTTGTTCAACTTAAACAAAAATACATCAACAGTCATACGAGTTAACAATTCCACGCCTCCAGGGGGAAATAGCCAAATTTTGAAGTACGTTTTCAGAATTAGAAAACACTAAAACCTACTCGAGTTCTTTTTAGGTCACCTTGAAAAAGTAGGAGATAACCTGGCAAACCCCTGACTTTCTAGAGGTTGTAGGACGTGCTTCTACATTACAAGCATCTTAACGTATCCCAAATAGTTCAAGCTGGTTTAAAATTTGGCTAAAGGGTCTAAACTCGGCACATTACAACATATACACTGTTTTTTGCAGAAATGCCTCTTCGTTGTTGTTCACGATCTAGTAAGATACTACTGCAACAGATGTCTCTGGGGCAGAGCGAGTGCATGCTGTGCGGTGGTACAGAGGTTTTCTCCCAAGGAAATACCATCAGCATTCAGAGAAAATTTTCAGCTGTTCAGAATGAAAGTTTAACTTCCCCATTTGCTTGAATTTAGCATCATGCTGGCGGTTATTGAGAAGCAGCCAGTCCAAATAAGAGCAGTTGTTGTTTGTTGTGAATCATGATATGAAAGACCTCATCAAAACTGAAGAGAGGAAAAAGAAATTTTCTAAGAACCACAGAATTACAGTAATGTTAGCAGATAAGACTAATGTTTCCAATTGAAACTTCAGATGAAAAGTGAATCCTCAATTTCTCTTTGTCGGTGTTTATCAAAACACAGTTATAAGTTTTCTGCCTAAATATGTAAACTTATTAATACAATTTTGTGTAACTACAGAATTCACACCCTTCCCTCCTTTCCTGGCTGTCAATGTTCTTGTTACATTAAGTTAGGATTCCTGCATCCCAAGCTTTTTTGTTGTTGTATTTCCTTTATTTTCCAACTTATACTACCTCTTTCAATGATAGGAAATAATTTCCAACTAGTAATTCAGAAGTGAAGGTCATCTTGAACAAATTCTGCCCTCAACCAAAGACAAAATGGAAGTGCAGAACAGCAGGAGTTAGCAGGGGATGGATAATTACCAAGCGTAATTACCTCTGAGAAGTATAAAACATGGGGGGAAGAAATTCACTATTATTCTTTTGACAGTCAAACACATTGGTTATTGTGACTTTTAGCAATTATTATTTAATAAGTTACTAATTGTAACTTACATTAAAATGTTACATTTTATTATTTATCAATTTTTATTGTTGAGTTGCAATCCAACTGCTAGATTACTGCAAATGAAGCTATCAGTGAGATCCACCATTATTCCAACCTGAGGGACTTCTGCTCCAGGAGTACAGGTGGCAGTTCTTTGTCAACCTGCTTGGTACCTGCTTAAGCTCAATCGTGCTGAACACGTCCTGCAACGGACAGGCACGAGTATGGGAACCACTATGGGCACAACTTGTTACTAGGGTTTTACGAGTTAGAAGAGAAATAAGAAAAAAACCAAGTGAATTTCCAATTCATCTCTTGATTCAGATGGTTTTCTTTTAGTGAAACAAAGAAAAAAAGAGAGACAGAGTTTTTGCATATGAATAGTATCAAGAAATGCTAGGAAAGTCCCAAATACCTGGCATGTTTTGTGGGGGATTTTAAAACATCACACTGTCAGAAGATTTTATTTAAGTGCCTCTTCTATATAAATGCATTTTCCAGCTCCAAGAGAGGATTTTTATTTCTTCTTGGCTTTAGTAAATAGCTTTGGTTTGACTCCTTCTTGTCACAGGGCAGAAACAAAAGGCAACCATCAGCCCTGTGAGTGCTTGAATTCTGTTGGGCAGTGGTAGGCCAGGACCAAATACTCCTTAAGCTTTGTAGCTTCAGATCGGCTATAGGAACTAGCACGTGGTATATAGTAGCCATCTGTGTGTAAATTGAGACCCTGGTTTACTTCCAAAAAAGAATAACAGCAACAAGCAGAAATGAACAGACATTAATTGAAGAATTAATATGCACATCCATGGATTTACACCAGATTTCTCACCGCAGCTTTCATCCCAAGCCTCATTAAAAAGGTGACTTTTTTTCCCCTCTAATCAAGGTGTGGACAGGTGAGACAGGCTGAGCAACATGACTGACTTCAGAAACAAGGCAGGCCTGTTCTCTCCTCTCCCAGCTAACCTCTGCTGACTTCACATGCTCTTAGTCCTCAACAACTGGCTGGCTTGCTAAGGAGCCAGGCACCAGACGGGCATGAAACAAGGGCTGGCACCACACAGCCAGGAGCACAACCATTCTTTGCAGCAGTTACTTTTCTCTGGCTGTTGCTGTTGGACCCTACCTTTACCTTACTTCCACATGAAGCTCCAGTCCACTCTTAATCTTTTTCAGGAAGAGCATAGCCATCCTCCCATGTTCCTGTATTCCCTTCCCAAAATTACATGCTGATATTACGCACTGACAGTTTAGGCATATGCTCAATAAAGCAGGCTACAGATATATTCTTGGACCTGAAGCTCAGTTGCGATGAAGAAAGTGTGCAGTGGGGACATAATTACTAGCCCTACAGCCAAGAAGCTGGCAGGGAGCATTGAGTAATAGCAGATCTTTGGCACTGTTTGACATGGAAATCAGCAGTGTATCCTTAATGTTAAAGCCCCCTCTCACCGCCCAGCAAGGAGGGCATGTTTAGGGTTTGGTCTGAGACTGCCTGTCTTGGTGCAGTATTGCTCACCACTTCTTTTTTCCAGAGAAAAGTCTTAAAATGATAGTCTAGTGCATCACTCCTGTCCCTCAGGGCAATTGAAACACATGATTGGTGGAGTAAAGCACCACCCTGAACCACTTTTAAAGAGATCAAAGGAAGCACAGCACTGGTCGCACTGTGGGGCATGTACTTTATTTGTCTTGAGAAAACTTCAGAAAACCTAGAAATGCTAGAAAGCTAAGTTTCGTTACTAACAATCCCACAGCAGTCAAAGCTTCTCTACAAGGGAACACTTTGTACATTAATTAGTTAGTTTTAAGAGTCCTATGTCTTTCACCTTAGTCTCTACCTGGAACCATGCTATAACCAACAGCATGGTACTTAAAACTATGCAGCTCGAACCAAGTCTCATCATTAAAATTACCATTTTTAATATAATATTTCTTTACCTTGTAATTGAAGTCAAAACATACTACGAAAAAGCCTTTCAGATTATTTAGATATCATACAAAAGCACCCAGGAAAAGATTCAGTTCTGTTTGTCTAGTAAAAAGTGTTAGAAATTCATGTTCACTGTCATCATAGTAGCTGGCATATAGAAGCAGTGTGTTCACATTTCTTTCAGATGTGTTCATACCCTTGTTTCTGATACAATAATAGGTATGAGATACTAAAGGAAAATACAGCATCAATATAAGTATGTGTAAACTTATTTTGTCACATTCAGAGGAAGCAAAAATAAATCAAGTTCCAAGTGGAAGCAAAATATGATGAGAATAAAAACTAATTAGAAAGAAGAAAATAGAACAAGTCCAGAACTGGAAATGATACAGGAAAAGATTAATTCTAATGAATGGCTAAAAAATGTATGAGCACTGAATAAAGGGCATCTGAATGAATATGTGAATACTGAATAAAAGGCATGAAGGGTATTGGGAAACACTATAAGTATACATCACCATGCCAGAACCTGTTTGAGAGTCCTCGATCATTCCCATTTGATAAATACAGCACAAACGAGTATTAGTTCAAATTGTGCACAGCCCTCAGTGCATCAGCAAATCTACACCTTATGGTGGTGTAAAAATACAGATCTTTTTTGGTTCTCTAGCTAAATAGTTCATAGACATTAAAACTGAAGTCTTCTGCTTTATGCTGAGGAAGCTTTTCTGCTTGCATGGTTACCGTATTGATATGATTACCATTTTTTGTTGGCAAAAGTGCTACATGCCAACAGCAACCTCCTACTGAAAATGGAAGACACGATAAAATCATGCACAGAGTAGGCTGACAGGAAAGCCCTTTCAAAACAGCTGTGTTAGCAGCGCAGCAATTTGATCTTCAGATGATGTACATCAGAGTTGTATCTTCATAATCTCTGTAGAACGTTATTAAGAATGTTCAATGACAATGGCACTAACTAATGCTGCACTGAACCAGCACTAACAAAGGTCAAGAACAGTAGGAGAGTCTTTTCCACCTGCACCAAACTGTAGTTCATAGACACTGAAGCACACTGGGATTTCCAGAGGGACACCTTGAATTCTGAATTTTTAAAAGTTGTACTTACTTGTGCTTGCAGGGCAAATATCATGGTAACCCCATGCACATAGCAGTGATCATCTCAAACTGTTTAAGAGAAGAAAGAAGAATATTGGCTGCAGCTAGCATGCCAGTACAGGTAATGAATTACAGTTGATTAATCTGCTCCATGTTAATCTGCTCACATGCTTTTAGGACCAGATCCTGTCCTTTCATTTCACTAGAGTGATTTGTGTGTGCTAGGGGTTGGCACAGGTTGCCCTTTAAATTCATATTTGTACTTCATTAGTGGCTCTACTGCTGCAAGCGTTGCTATAAGTGACTTCTATGTCACAGCTAATCTTCAAAGACTCTAATCTGTGGAAAAGGCTTTAAAGAGATTATTCTTTGCAAAACAGATGTGTATATTTTAAATTATGCAGTGCATCAGTTCAGATTAATTATGCAATGTAAAAGACATTCCATCTGATACACTGCAAAGGCATTGATGGGTTTTATATGTAATTTTTAAGTTTTTTCTTCAAACACCATAAAACTATCTGGGGAAATTGTTACATAGTTAGAACCCAGATAGAATTTTTAAGTCAAATATGTTCTTTTTAATCACCCCTGGATGCAGTAAGTATTCTTATATGAGTATCAGGTCTTTTTAAGAAATCTAATCATCCATGTTTCGGTTTCTTTAATTGACTAGATGTTTAAGGTTTGCAGTATATCCACACCCTTTCAACTTTTGGATATCAAAGCTAAAGCAGCACGTTCTTCAAATCCGTGCAACTAAACAGATTTGTCTGTTTAGACCAGTCTCAAAACCAGCTTCTGAATTCCCTCTCTACGCTAGAACTTGCAGTACAGTTACTGTCACTTGTTAGTGACACCCATTATCTGTTCCATGTGTTCCAGGGGCCGCTGGAAAAGTCTCTGCAGAACTCCGTTGTTTCAGAACGACAAAGAAACGTAGAACACAAAGTGTCAGCCATCAAGAACAGTGCTCAGGTACTTATTTTTGTCCTATTTGCTGTTTACACAGCCATGATTCACACTGACATACCTGAACTATCTTTAAGCTGGGTAGCTCAAATACTTCTGCTAACAAGCTGCGCCAACCATTTTCAGTCCTTATGAGGGCCTCAGCCCAGACTAACTACTCAGGACCTGGGTCCTCAGGTTTTTACAGCTGCTCTGGGTCCAACCTATTTTAAAGCTATCCCACTCATGTGAGGTGCAGGCAGCCCACTGAGTGCAATAAGAACATACGAACTGTCTCTAAAAAGAGGTGAGGTTCAGTAAATGGATTTCTGCAACTTCACCTCTCTGAGTTGGGTCAGCAGGAGCGAGCTGCCCTGACCCCTGAGTCACATACCAAGAACTTTGTAAAGCTGAAGGCTACGTGACATAATTACATGTTTAGGAGACATGAGGGGAGAACACCGGGAGCTGATGGTTAACAATTCCCCAGGAGTTTCCCATGCCATTGCAGGGCAAAGCTGGACTGAGCCAAACCTGTAGTGATGTCCCACAGAGACCTTGAAAGCTCAGTCAGAGAATATGTGCCCCTTCAGTTCAAGGCAGGGTAAGGATCCAAGTTACCTACAGCCTTTTTACTATTCCAGCCCCACTTCCAGCTCTGCAGCAGTCTCCATGCAGATGTTATATTTGAAATACCCATTATATGCCATTCAAGAGCGACACTTCTTGTATAGCTGAAAGAGGTCCTAGTAGCATTTTCTCATCAGTGCCTCCCTCAGTGCCTCCCTTACATGGGGAAGAAGGGTGGAAGAAACAGAACCTTCATAAGGATAAAGCTAGTTTTAGAAGAATGTGATACTAGATCTCTATACATGTATAAAGCTAAAAGAGTTGCAGAGCAAAAGCAAAGCTGCAACCCAGCAGGCTACCATGCTGCTCCTTCTGCCTGTGTGGGGAAGTGCAGCCCTGAGAGACCAGTGAAAATGAGAAGGATTTCTAGATGCAAGGTTTTTTTAGTAGGTAATTAAGTTGAACACAGAAATCAGCCAATTCCTTGTGTATATAATTTCATGCCTTACACATATAATTTAAGAGTCTACTCTCCAAAATAAAGAGGAAACCAAAATGGCTAATTCTGTGTGTCCTAATTTAGCAAGCATTTGTATTTTGACAGGCACTTGCACATCTCAGGCAACTAAAACGGGTTGTTTATGAGTTGTTGGCAGAATCTAGGCTTCCTATAAACAGCACAGAAACAGACCTTCGAAGTAAAACAGATGATTGCCTACAGCTTTATTTTCCTTCTTTTGATGTGGTTTTTTTTGAATTAGCATTGTTTGGTTACCAGAAAACACCTTCTCGACTTTTTGCAGTACATATGAAAACAACCCCTTGCAAAAAGCCAAAGCAGCAAAAATGCTTCAGTTCTTTACCCAAAGTCTTAACTAATTCTCCAAATAAGGTCTCTGATTTCTGCTCCTGTCTCTGGCTTCACCTTACTTGGCTTTGCACACCCCATTCCAATTCCATTGAAGTCAATGCAAAATAATCCATTTGCCTCATTTTAAAGCTCCAAGAAGAGTGTTACATTATTGGCATAACAATTTTAATTTAGCTCAGGCTAAATGGAATCATTCCTACTTTCACGGTGTAACTGAACTAGTAAGCAAGTGGTTAAGCTGTATCAACACCTGTTTGACTGAGGGTGAGAGAATAATAGTTGGCTTTCTGAACGAGTAAAATTAATCTGTAGTTTCAATATGTTACATATTATATATGTAATATATAGTTATAAATGTGCATTTATAATTCAATCATCTCTGTTAAAGGTTACGAGATAATAAACTGATTAGGGTTTTTCAAATGGTAGGAAAGGAAAATACTACATTATGCCCATTACTAAACAAATTCCTTTTTATGTCACTGTGAAAACCCAAATAACTTTACTTTCTTTTCCCTGGAAAAGATGACTGACCAAGATGTCAAGTACTTGGAAGACTTGCAAGAGGAATTTGACTTCAGGTATAAAACAATACAAAGCTTAGGTAAGACTTTTTACAATAATTTTTAAATTGCCTGGGAAATGGCTGATTCTGCAGCTAGAACCCAGTATCAGGGAGTTTTTGTGTGTTACTAGTGTGGTTTAACAACAGCCAGCAACTAAGCACCACAAAGTTGCTTGCTCACTCATCCCCCTGCCCCCGCCCCGTTACAAAGGGGAAGAGAATTAGAAGAGGAAAAGTGAGAAAATTCATGGGTTCAGATAAAGACAGTTTCATATGTAAAGCAAGAGCCATGCTCACAAGCAAAGCAGAACAAGGAATTCATTCCCCACTTCCCATGGTCAGGCAGGTCTTCAGCCATCCCCAGGCAAGCAGGGCTCCATCACGTGTAATGGTTAATGGTTACTTCGGAAGATAAACACCATCATTCCAAATGTGTCCCCCCCCTCCTTCTTCTTCCCACAGCTCCATATGCTGAGCATGACCCCATATGGTATGGAACATCCCTTTGGTCAGTTGGGGTCAGCTGTCCCAGCTGCGTCCCCTCCCAGCTCCTTGTGCCCCCCATCCTGCTCACTATTGGGGTGGGGTGAGAAGCAGAAAACACCTTGACTCTGTGTAAGCACTGCTGAGCAATAACTAAAACATCCCTGTGTTATCAACACTGTTTCCAGCACAAATCCAACACACAGCCCCATTCTAGCTACTACAAAGAAAATTAACTCTACCCCAACCAAAACCAGCACAGTTACTCAGATAATGTATGTAAACATAAAAATGGATTTTTGGTGTATATAAAGTCTTGGAACATAATAAGTTTTTGGGGTTAACAAGGTAAAGAGGATCTTGTCAAACAAGTATAGATATTTTCTATAGATAAGCTGCATAATGGCATGAACAGTAGTACTTTTCCTAATTTAAAGAACCTATTTTCCGTTTTCCTCACTTTTGACATGGCCCTTCCTTGGCAGGATGTTGAAAAGCCTCTTCTCTTCCCTAGTAGAGTTGTGCAAAACTGATTTTTTAGCCTCTAACTTGGCTTTATGTTCTTTTTTTGACTACAGTGGTGATAACCAACTGGTAAGCGTTCAATGCATGTTTAATCAGCCTATGATGGTTGAGATCTGCACATGGCAACAGTTGTTGCATGATCTCTTTCAGAAAAGAAACTGAGGTCCACTTGTGTCTGCTCAGATATCTTCATATTATTTCCCTTTGACCATGCAAAGATACCAGGCTTGAAATGTCTGAGTTCTTCAACATGTCAGTCCTTTATGTTTAAGGCCTGATACATCCAGGCAGTCAGAAGAGATCAAGTTGCCATGGTTTAATGAGTTGTCAGTCATCAGGCCAATCATAACTGTTGACCACAGATGACTGAAGCCTGTCCCACTTTAGAAATGAAACATGCTTACATAAATGACTTTCAGGGCTTAAAATTTCACCGTGTCAACAAACGCTCTACACCAGCACAGCCAGGTTGAGGTACCTTATGATATGTGTGAGCAGTTGGTATGGCTGAGCTGACAGTCGCTTACTTGTCTGCCTCTATTGAAGCATCTACCCTAACATAACATGAAGATGTCAGGCTGGAGCTCAGCAGAGGCACAGTTGGCACCCATTTCTTTTCTGAAGGTGGCGTGAAAGATGCAGAGCAGCAAAAGGTGGGGGAAAGTGAGGGTGGGGGAAGACCTGCATATGAAGAGCATGGGGCAAGCTTGGGGAAGCTTGAAACTAATGCATGATCCAGAGAAGGGAAATAGAGGGGGAAATACCCAGTGAGATCAGTAGTCCTGGCTGCTGAAATCCCCACGGCGATGAACACCCTATCTCCGTTTCAAATGCCTAACCTCCATTCTCTCAGCCAGACACGTAACTCACGTCAAGTCCAAAGAGCTTTAAGTCTGACTGCTGACCTCATGAGCATGATTCAGTAGTGTAGAGACCAATCATTGATCCAAGACAGATGTACATAATACACAGAAATTTATAGATTCCTAGGTATCATCAGTTTGTTTTCTACCTTTTCCTGTTCTACATACACACGTAAAGAGTGGAGTCATAAAACCTTATCTTAAACTTGTACTAAGGTTAGTCCATTCAAATGCAATACGCTATTGTATAACCTATTGATGTCTGCAGTTTCTTTTTTCACTCGTTCATGCTGCAGTCTGGTTGTGGTTTCTTCCCCTTCTTCTCTTACAAACACTCACACGCAGCCACGCGCACATTTATAATGCTTTTTTTTTCATCCCCTGCAGAGCAGAGTGACAAAAACAGTGCCCTCATTAAACAGGAAATGTTGGCCTTGCAGGCGATGCTCAATACTTTAGACTACAAGAGAAAGGTTCGTGACATGTTCTGTGGTTCCTTTGCTTTCTCCCCTCATTCCCACACCAAATACTCAAGTGCATATGTGTGCCTTTTTAGATTATCCTCTCAGAACAACAAATAACACAGGAGTTAAAAATCCACAGGAAGTTTGGGTGGGTATGGGTGATTTTACCTAGCAGTTAAGAAACTGGCAATTTAATAATGGCTCAATCAAGGATATGGTTCTGCACACCTTGAAAGTAAGGTCATCACTTACAAGCTGTGCTAAATGGATAACTTAGCTGGCAGTCTGCAGCTTTTAAAGTAAATAAGATGCAGTCAAAGTAAATGTAATGTAATAATTGCCAAGAAAAAACAAACCAGAAAACTCCACAACCCACCAATGGTACTTGCTCTGTTCAGTAAGTGAGACTTGCAAATACGACAAATATTCCCCTGAGCGCTTCTTTGCTGGCATGGAAAACTGTACATTTAGGCAATTTGTTTGAGTCCATGTACTTTTTACTGTTAAAAGCAAGCAAGCAAAAAACCTAAGGCACTGGATGTGATGCAAATCAAAAGGAGAACTTTCTGACTTTGAAAGTGCTTGTAAGTGTCAGCTTTTTGAAGGTGTTATGCGTACAAAGAATGCAACAATCCTCCCTCCCACCCCCCAGAAAAGATGTTTTACTGAGGAAGAGTTCATAAAGATCCAGGATTAATTTCAAGTGACGAATCCAGTCACCTCTGAGTTAGAGACTGAAGTGGTAGCGACTAAATACAGTTACTTTCAAAATAATTGAGAACCAATGTAATCAGCATTTATGATAATTGCTGATTTTTGTGGCTGTTCCCTGTGGTCAGTTAGTGACACCTCTCCTATTTTACAGGAAGTACTCAGTAAAATAGGGCGTGTGATTCATGAAATCGATATGCTTATGAGCAACATGCTGACTGAAGAGCTGCTGGACTGGAAGAGGCGGCAGCAGATTGCCTGCATCGGGGGTCCTCTCCATGGTGGGCTTGATCAGCTCCAGAACTGGTAAACTTGCCTTGAGCTTCTGTTTCCACTGAAAACCACAGGAAGTCTGCTGCACGTGAAATGAGCATTCTTTAGATCAGTTGCAACAGCAGCAAATTCGAGAGCAGATAAGAAAGTAAATAGCTAAAAATACGTTTTTGTTTTGGTGGACAGTATTTGCCATTCAGAATTAATAATATCACAGTGAACTGCTGAGGCTGAGCCATGGCTATCACTCATTTTTTGGTTTGACAGTTGTTCCAGATACGCGATACATGCCCTCTTGGGGGTTTTGCTTGAGAAAGAACTGTGCTGACTGAGTTTGTCACTGAGGACAGTGGGAGTTTTGTCTAGGCAGGAGCTGGGTAGACACTTTATGCTTTGACTCACTAGGTACATCACTCCTCCAGACTTCAAACTATGCAGGAATTGAATGGCATTAGTCTCTGTGCTGGCAACTCTAGAGGTGATTGCAAATCAAAAGAAAACAGCATTATATTTAAAAAGATAAAGCAGCCAGGGAATGTCAATGTCCTGATAATTTCTTTCTCATCAAAGTTCTCTTCTGGAAAAGGTGAAGAAAAAAGAAGGAAACCAACCAAGAACCTTTTTAGGCTGGAAGAAAAACAAGTATTTATTTGCCCCCTTTTTTTTCAACTGAAGTATTCTTTTTTTTCCAATGAAGATGTTAAAAATCAATTTTAAAATGTGATTTTATACACATACCCTGTTAAACTGCCAGCAAGTGTGTTTGCATCTGATTTTCCTTTACTGTTTTTACACTTCCTCAATCTTGGTAACTTGCTCATTTCATATAAATATTATCCTTTTAAATAAGACCACATTTTGCAAAACTACTGAGCTATAGGAAAGCATTAAAATTGGCACAGGTGCTCTGCATCTAAGACATTGGCAGCATGTATATATTTCTTCCAGATTATCACAAAGAGCATTGCATTGATGTTGGTGACACCCACTGCGTAAATATTTCCCTTTGAAATGAAGTATGTACTTTGCCTGATGTATTTATATACTCCTGTAAACAAAAGATAAATGAACATGAGTTTGGATAAGGCTAGAAAGCACCAGTCAGTACTGATTCTGGTTTCCCCAAGCAAGGAATTCAGTGGCCATTATGTTGTAAGGAATGGTTTACACGGAAGTTTGCAAACTAATCTTGTGTCTTGCTGTAGTTTCACGCTGTTGGCAGAGAGTCTCTTTCAAGTCAGAAGGCAGCTAGAAAAACTGGATGAACTGTTGACCAGACTCACTTACGATGGGGACCCGATCCCAGTGCAAAGACCTCAGCTGCTGGAAAAAGTCAACTTTCTGCTGTACAACCTTTTCCGGAAGTACGTAAGCTACTGTCAATGTACATAAGTTTATTTCAACTGACTCAGATTTATTGGCAACAATGAGACCATATTGTTAAGAAGGCAAAAGATGAAAACAAGTGTGAGTCCCTGAGGATCTTGCAGACCAAGTTTCCAATGTAAGAAGTATGTACAACTGCCATCAAAACTCCTAGAAGCTGAAGGCGCCAGGCAGCTTCTTGTGTGTAGCAGTTAAAGGTTTGTGACCAAGTTCTGCCTCTCAGTGAACACACAAAATCCATTTATTTCAGTAGCAGTTACGTACATACTGCTGAGAAAAGTTGTGGTGGTTGGTTGTGGTTTTTTTAAATGGCAGGTGCCAATTTGTTTCTTGTCTTTCCTCTTCCCCACCAAGATAATCTTTCCTGCCCAATTCACCCTTCTATTAATAGATGAATTATCATCATCATCCCTCTTGCCTTTTTTACTGGCTATACTGGAGATACACCACAAATTACTATCTGAAAGCAAAACACAGTCAACTTTTTTTTATAAAAAAATGAAAAAAGAGAAAATTATTGTTTAATTCCATTGGAGCCAGGCTCAGCGTATTTTCATGCTTTGTTATGTGGTTCTGATAAAAGTCCTGGTCTTCCAGACATTTATCAACCTGGTAGTTTAGGACTATGGAATTGTTGCCTTGGGGGGTTATGTTTTAATGTATGGAACAAGTCAACTTAGGTTAGACCACTGGATCATTTTGAGAACTGAGGGTTGGAATACATAGCTCCCACTTCACATAATCTCTAAGAGATACAAGCAGTTCCTTTCCCACCCTACTCTGCCTAATACAGCTGCTTGTTTATGCATATTCCTCACAATCTATTGTTTCACTTCTTTTCACACAGTTCGTTCGTGGTTGAAAGGCAGCCCTGCATGCCAACGCATCCCCAGAGGCCAATGGTTCTTAAAACATTAATACAGTTCACTGTTAAACTAAGGTAAGGAAGGGAAATCTGATATCAACTCCTCCATTTGCATACTGCATTTTATCCTAGTTGAATCTAGAAAGCAAAGCAGACCAACTTGTGTTAGAGAGCCTTTTGACCCCAGGGAGATTTTCTGGAATAGGGATAACGGCCACAGGACCTGTCACTTGTAATAAGTGGCCATAAAGAGTAAATCGGTGTGAGGAAGAAGGGCAGATTGTGACCAAAAGTCAGTTCCTTCAGGGTTCTGCAGGCACTGAATTCTTGTTTTAATGATATTGCAAGCTGAGTAAAGAACAATCCCCATCATACAAGCCAACACCAGAATACTCAGAACCACTTTTGAGAAATTCCTGCATTTGGGGGTGACTTGGGTGGATCGATGAGAAGTGATTTGTCTCCCACTGTGTCCTTGCCTGATTTTGTGAAAAAAGTGAAGACTGGAGAAGAAGTCTCATTTCTACCTTGCAGCAAAAAGAATAATTCTCTGTTGTCTCTCTAGCCATTCCCTCAAACACATACTAACTTTCCCACATACTTGCAGGGAGGGTACAACACTTGCCACTGGAACAGCCCAGCTCCTCTTATGAGCATACAAAACCCTGTAAATCATGATACAATCCTAAATGCCTAATCTGTTTTCGTCTTATAATCATTTCAGACACTTCAGTGAGAAGCAGCTGTCTCTAATATCTTCTGGTGAGAAATTTATTCTATTAACATTCACTTTTACATTTTCTATTTTGAAGGTTGCTGATTAAATTGCCAGAGCTGAACTACCAGATCAGAGTGAAAGCCACTATTGACAAGTAAGGAACTTTGAAGTGAAGATATTCTCTTCCTCCCTATAGAGACAACACAGGTTTTTCAGTTGCTACCCAATCTGATTTAGAAGTTGCTCTAAAAACGAAAAACGCCAAAACAAAACCCTCCCAAAAGAGAACAAAAACCGCACCCCAAAAGCAGTTTAAACACCAGGGTGATGCATTTCTTCTTTTAATGTGGAAGATTTGTCTTTTCCAAAAAAAAAAAAAAAAAAAAAACCCAAAAAAAAAAAGCTGCTATGTCTAATTTGTATTTTCAAATTGGAGGCAAGAATCATTTAAGATTTGTTTCAAGACTTCAATAAAATTCATTGGTCTGAAATACTAGTGTCACACAAAGCTTTAAATTAAACCATACTGCACAGTTAGCTTTGAAATACAGCTAACTCTACTTGTGTTAATAGGCCCAGTATCTCCAATGCAGCTGCTCCAAGTAGCACCTGAAGCTCATGCTTGAAAAGTTAATGCTGTTATTAGTAACTGGCAGTTTACACAGTTTTACCCCAGCTTGAAATTAAGGCTGCTATATAAACTCCTGCTTTCTAAGGTGTTTGGTTCTCCTTTTTGTTCCCATTATTTCTTACAGTAGACCCAAATGAACAGGATCCCCAACTTCTTTGATTGATTATAATTTCCTGAGTAAAAAGCATCTCAGAGCCTGTCTATACTATGTGAAAACAGTGTTAATGCTGCCTGGTGTATGTCTCTCTGAGTTGATGCATCTTCTCCCAGCAAGGTGCATTATTTTAAGCAATAACCCATACTGTAGAGCAAGCTTGGTGACAGACAGGTCAGGGCACCCTAGCATGAGAAAACATGGGCCAGAAGACTTGCTGTCAAGGTATGATTTCAAAATCAGCAAAGGTGATCCAAAAGGCCACTAAAAACCACCTTGACCACATGGACATAGATATTGGCCCAAAAGAAGGAAGGAAAACAGTGGGGGAGAAGCCAGGACTGTTTCTCTCAAAAGCTGTGTACTGTCCAGTTTGCTGCTGTGCACATGTTCTCCCCATACACTATGGGCTAACTACATAGGCTTGTATTGTCCCAGAACACAGGCATGCAGGCAATTGGACAGTACTGCAGCTTTGAATACCCACATATCATTCTAGTAGGGGGAAAAAGCTAGCTAAAATATTCTACTTGCATCTGGCCAGATGTAAAATTCTTTAGTTTAGAAATTGGTTGCATTAGAACTACAAATTAACTTTGACAAGGCAAAATCTACCACCTCACAATAAATTTCTCAGTACAAGTTATGGCTTATACATTTACTGATTCACAATCTGTTTCCCCCCTTCTGTTTTAGGAACGTTTCAACAGTAAGGTAAGAATATAAACCATCATATTTCTTAGATTAACCAATCTGACATCATTGGAGTACATAAGTGTAATGTCCCCCATAGTAACCGTAGATTCATTCTGTGTGGGACACACATGAAAGCAATGAACATGGATGAATCCGCAAATGGGAGCCTGTCTGTAGAATTCCGACATTTGGTAAGTTTGACTTTTTTTCCTGTCATGTACCTCTGGTATAGAAATAAAAGAGTCTTTAAAGAGTACCCAGGGAGAACTGTGTTACTGTCAAGTCTACGTGCTCATTCTCCTTTTCCTTATACAGAAAGTTTACCCCTAGAACCTCTTTATCCCATTCCATAAGACTATATATTTTCACTGAAATGACAAAGCAAATCCTAATTAATACCAGAAAAGGAGAAGACTAATGATGCTGAACTGCAGTTTCTCAGAAACTGGGTTTTATTTATAAGCAAAAAAACAACTAAACAAAAAAAAACCCAACAAACCAAGCATCACCATTTTCTAGGGAAAATCTATAATTGAATGCTCTAGATCTAGTTGAAATTAATGCCTGCCTCCAATAACTGTCTTATAACTCCAATAACCTATATAACAGAGGCTATAGCACTGCTTGTGTAGCTTCTCTACCGTCCCATTGAGCCATGCTTTCTGACTAGACTCACTCACCTATGGTATTTTCTGGAGCTCAACCACAGATGCAGTGCGTCATTGTAGATTTGCAACAGGAGATGGAAAGTAACAGTCATTAGTGCTGTTACTATGGTACATTTTGCACGTACCCTAATTAACACTTTGTTACATCGATTTCTTAAAAAATTCTTTAAGAATATCAAAAGACTATTCACTGAATAGACTTTTTAAGGCATAGTGTCAGAGCTTTCATAAGGTAATAAAACCTTAATATATGAAGTTAAATATATGGTTATGAATATATGAAGTTATTATATGGGTAAATATGATAACTATTGAAATATAACTAAAATTTATTAAGTATAAATGTACTGTACTTCTGTCTATAGTTTCTTTGGCACATAAACATTGTTTTGCATTATACAGCAACCCAAAGAAATGAAATCAAGTGCTGGAAGCAAAGGAAATGAGGTTTGTGCATTTATTTTACATGTTATTCTTGATTACCCTCACAAATATTTCAGATTGGATTTTATTTAAATCAAAGAGCAACCATACTTTAGATTTTGAAATACATATTATCCTTATAATAAGTATAGGACCTAATTATCATATGATAGTATAATGAGAACTTTTCAGAACTACTCAAATTTTAATTACATGCCTTAATATCGTATATTTAAAAAGTTACAATAGAAGGTAAGAAGTAATAATCTGAATATACGCATTCCTCTTTCAGGCTTCCTTTTTGGTCACTTACATTATGGAAAAAATAAGCTTTTTGAGGGTTTTGTTGAAACAGTTTCTCATATAGGAATGGTTCTTTAAATATCGATTCTGTTGGCCAAATTTACAGCTGAAGTAAGAGTATAATTATATTCGCATCAAAGAAGTTTGCAATCAGGACCAAAAGTGTGCTTAGTTTACCAATACTCATCCGACTCTGGTCGTAGGTTCCCCTCTTGTGGTGACACTTATACTATGACATGTCAGTCCTAACAATCAGCAGATACTTTGCTGTACCCAGATTTCAGAGAGATGCACAGACACCCACCATGTAACGTGAAAAGGCACTGCAAGTGCTTGCTTCCTAGCTGGGGAGTTTAAAATCCACACTTTCTTGCTTTGAGGAGAACAGAAACCAGAAGTATCAACATCGGCACACTTAGAACACTGTGCCCCTGAGGTCACCTGTATCGTAGAGCACTCTTTCCATTCCTGGTGTTCCCCTCCAGCACCCCTCACTGCCCTGTGCTTCTTTCCCTGCCCAGCCCCTAACTCCTTCTCCTTCCTCAGCATCTGCACTACATCTACTCTACATCCTTCTTCTCAGCTCTGGCTTTCTCCAAACCCTGATTCCAGAGTAACCCAGGCATCATGGACAAAATCAGAATCCAAGTTACTGCCTGCCTTCATTCACCTTCTGCATCTCTGCCAGGAGGAAAAAGGAGAACAGGGCAGAAGGCAGGGTATCCTCATCCAGCAGCTGGAGGCAGCAGGCAGGGAGAGTGAAGGAACAAGTACACACAAGCACTAGGGTGACCATGGCCCATCACTGTAAATCGAGCATTGCTATCTAACAGTGGAAATATGCACATAAATCTCTGACTGAAGCAAAAATCAGAAGCTTGCAGCCAGTGATAACAGCCTCTGCCAGTGTTACCACAACTGTATTTCTCAAGGTAACCGAAGCCATAAGATGCTTCTATGAATGCCACTTACTTACCTAGGAAGGAAAGTAGCCTATGCTGGTTTAAGGTATCTCTATACACTTTTTTGCACAGTGGAAGTGCTGAGGGGAAAGTTGTACTGGCAAGTTCAAAAAAATATTTAATAATAAAATCCCTCATCACAGATGTAGTTGTACAAACATAAAAGTTATTACAAGTAATTCTTTAAATACAAAGCAAAGGTGTGATCAGAATGGAGAATTTTAAGCAAAAACCTAAAGCAGAAGATACTTGCGCATCCTTCACATGGTGTTTCTGAATGGAATAACTTGCAACCTGATTAGCAAGACTGAAACTCTAAGCTGGCCTCCCAGTTGCTTTGACCAAGTAATTTGCATCAAGACTAGCAAATGCAAAAATGTAGGTGAAAAACTGTTAGTGTTCTACTTCTGGTAGCATTTAACTCCCACTTTCACATACTGTGCCTTTTTAACTATATAAAACATAGAGCTGTGGAGAATTAGGACAGCTGAGCTGTGACATGGTTCGCTGCTCACTGATTTCCTCAATCAAAGCTTCTCCTTGGCCAAAATCAGCCTGTGAAGTCAGTATTAACACGAGCAATGTGAGAGTATAGTGGAAGCTCTCTATATTTGAGGTCTGTCCTTTCACATAGATATGCCTTTTTGCCTAGATGATTTTTCCATAAGAAAAATTGAAGTTTTTTGCAAAATCATAATGGGGGAGAGGGAGAAGGGGAGTTTCACCAACCCTCTTCAACTTCGCGTCAGCAGTACAAGTTGAGCTGGATTGATTCTACCTGTGTTAAAGCATTTGAGATCACTTGATGGATGAGTATTTCATGTAAAAGCCCCCACCTCTAAGCTGGATTTTCCCTTTGCAAGGAAGATTTATTATTCAGATACCTGAGGATTTCCTGTGGTTTCAGTCCCTTATTTATACAGTATCTTTGGTTGCAGTGGCCTGTATGCGTCCTGAAGGAGGTGCTCCATGGGAAAGATAAGGCCACAAGGCACTTTCCTAAGGAATAGTTTTATTTTACATTGACTGAAAGCAGAATATTCCAGTAAATGGAAGCATCTTGATTTGGGATTTTTGATTCTTTTTACAAGTCTGATAAAACAATTATGTGATGGGGAGGGGAAAAACAACAACGCAGGAAAAGGACAGACACATTTTTATATTTGACTTCTGGGGGTGGAAATGTATTTCAAAAGATCTGTTTCCCAAGGGGCAGAGATTTGGATCTTTACAGAGTTATGCTGGTTTGTAATCAAAACAAATCACTTGTATTAAAATTCAGTCAACTGTGACAAACAGGTTCTCCCTCCTTCCCTAGGAAAAGCTTGGGTTTTAATACCAGATTTACTTTGGACTAATGATTTAGGGTTCTACTCCTTCATCTAGTAACATATGAGTATACTTATGACAGGCCCGTGTTCCCAGAGGAGGGCTACTTGTCTGCTTGTCATTAAAGTTGTGGCTTATTGTTCCATTTCGAGGTTATTTCTCCTTGAAGTTTAACCTCTCTTTTTAAACTGGAATTGTCAGTCAGTAAAGAAACTTTAGGAAAAGTTGGAGACAATCTATTAGACACAAAAAATAATCCGTTAACGTTGTGTTAAAATCTGTGTTTAAAAGCACCCTTTTAGAAAAAATAAAAGGCAAAAGTTTAAAGTTTAAAGTTTAAAGTTTAAAAGTATTGCTTTAACAATGTTAAGGGGTTTTTTTTTAGATTCATCAGGGTTTAACAAACAAATTTCCTTCACTGTCTTCTTTTCCTGTTCTTCTTATATCTCGGATATGTGTTTTCTTGCAACGTTGTGTAATGTCAGCAGTCAGATCACTAAAACAGTGTTAAATGCCATCTGTGCATTCACAGTTTTATAACCTACTTATCCCCTCAGGGCCCTCACATGGTGACCGAGGAACTGCATTCCATCAGCTTCGAAACGCAGGTCTGCCTGTATGGATTGACTATAAACTTGGAAGTGAGTATTCAAGCCAGATTTACTGAGGCAAGAATAAAGAGCGTTTTCCAGCAGCTTACAGAAGAACAATGGTGTTGGGCCAGACCACAGGTCTCCCTATCCTAGATGCTATCTTCAGCAGTAAGCAGAAGCAGACACAAGATTCCAGAACTTCTGGACAGAAGTATATGCTTCAGCAAGAAAGAGGAGGCTAGAAAACCAAAGCATAACACAGCACTAACACTTTCCTTGGCAGCATTTACATACTGCACTCATTCTTTCCACCAGACCAGCTCCTTGCCTGTGGTGATGATTTCCAATGTCAGCCAGCTACCCAACGCGTGGGCTTCTATTATTTGGTACAACCTGTCAACCAATGATCCTCAGGTAGGTCTTCAGTATGCAAGTACTGACTTGCTGCTTTTTCACATTTCTATTAGTCAGTTACCAAATATATTCATTATAAAAAGGCTCTGCTTCCCTCTTGAACTGGACCTATTTTCTTCGCATACACTGTTATCAACATTATAGGTTTATGCTTGCTTTATCCTTCGTTCCCTGCCCAGATACAAAACCACATACATGCTTAGCCTTCCTTTTTGTAGGCTAAAGCAGTAGTTCTTAAACTAAAGAAAGGTGATAGCCCTTCCCCACAATTTTTCTAGTTTGAATTTGTCCTTTTTTGGATGTGATTGACCAAAACTGTAGATAGTACAAAATATTACAATTAAAAACTGTCAAAGTAGATGCATAAGTGGGTCTGCAATGTACTTAAGGGCTGCTTTCCCTCATACATTTTATAGGAGCTAGTGCTTTCTATGGGGAAGATTGTAAGTGTCAAGTAGCACCTTCTAGTGGCTCTAACTGTGAGCAAAACCAGTCACCCTCGGGCTCCAGCTGGCTCAGTACCTATTTTAGCCTCAATCTACGGTATCTGCAGATTGTAGAATAGCACTGTCAGTAGCTCTCATGCTTTCAGTTGGGGATTAGTGGCAGTCACAGAGCATTTGGAGGACAGAAAGGGTGAGAGTTTACCATGAAGCATGCCTAAGAATGACGGCAGGCCAATGGACCAGCAGGCTGGACTTCATTATCACTCTGTGACGCTCCCAAAGAGCTTTTGCAGAGTTTTCAGTATGTTCATGGCATGTACAGTCCACAAACCAAATCAAAAACTAAGATGAGCCAAATGATGCAACAACATATCGCTATATGAGTACATAATAATTTAAGATTTCCATGCACCAAACATATTAAAGTATAGTCAGAATATCTGCATTAGTTGGACCAGATTTAAGCATATTTTCACTGTTTTACTCTACGATACTATCAGAAGCATAGCAAGATATTTTGTCATCCAAGATACACATACAGACTCTGGCTCTCTCTAGGAGTTTCCCCCTACAACTCTGCTCAGCCACCCCAGTGGACCTTGCTGTGTGGCTGAAGGGAGAAAGGTCAGCTTTTTGGCTGATTTGCCCCAGTGTGTCCCCTTCTGCACACCTCATTTTTAACACTTCCAGATTCTGCTCAAGTACTTGTAGCCCCTTTCACAGCCTGCAGCATATTTCATGGTTGCTAACTGTCTAAACAAAGCACTAATTCTGTTGCAGAATTTGTCTTTCTTCAATAATCCTCCTGCTGCCACTTTGAGCCAGCTCTTAGAAGTACTGAGCTGGCAATTTTCATCATATGTTGGTCGTGGACTCAATTCTGAGCAGCTCAACATGCTGGCAGAGAAACTTACGGGTAAGAATGCAGAAACATATAGGTTTTATTTGCTCTGGGGCTCTTACACTTGATAGTTGCAGGTAATGGGTTTAAGCATGTGTCGTGGTTTAACCCCAGCCAGCAGCTAAGCTAATCACTTCCCATGCTCAGGCAGGTCTTCAGCCATCCCCAGGCAAGCAGGGCTCCATCACGTGTAATGGTTACTTGGGAAGACAAACACGGTCACTCCAAACATCCCCCCTGCCCTTCCTTCTTCCCACAGCTCCATATGCTGAGCATGACCCCATATGGTATGGAACATCCCTTTGGTCAGTTGGGGTCAGCTGTCCCAGCTGTGTCCCCTCCCAGCTCCTTGTGCCCCCCATCCTGCTCACTATTGGGGTGGGGTGAGAAGCAGAAAACACCTTGACTCTGTGTAAGCACTGCTGAGCAATAACTAAAACATCCCTGTGTTATCAACACTGTTTCCAGCACAAATCCAACACACAGCCCCATTCTAGCTACTGTGAAGAAAATGATCCCAGCCAACCCTGACATCATGACCTCCACTTCCAGAGCCAACATCAAAAAAGCCACAACAACATTTTTTCTTTAAAGAAAAGCACATGTCAGCTTATTGTCAACACAAAGTGATTCAATTTCTGAACTTCCAGACTGCTAAACTGAAGAGGGCATCAGAGTCACGCTGAACTGTGATGTTATTTCCTTAGCAAGTAATTATCTCATGCACCTGAAATCAAAAGGAAGTCTTTTTGCTTGCTTGTGTGGATTTAGGGTTTGTTTCAGTTTTAGTGCCTGTCTGTGCAGGTCTGTTTAGTTCTGGGACCTATCCTTCACCAGTGAAAGCACAGCAAAGAGGCCCTGTAGCTTCAGCGGGATGAAATGTTGAACACTTTGATCTGACTGTCCCCCAGAAGAGAGAGGCCTTAAAAGAAAGCTGGCAGAAGAAAAGAAAGGTTTATCTGTTTCTGGAGAAGAAACAGTTATAATATATGTGGTGAGCTGTAAGAAAGTCCAAGCTGAGGGTGTAACGATACCTCTAATGTTAGGCAAGAACAGAAGCATTTGTCAAAGACGAGGGGGAATCTTTACTTTTATTGTTTCAAAGCTGGAAGCAAAGACTAGTTTTCCCTGCATAACAGTCGCTTTCCCTGCTGGTTTCTTGGAGATTCCTTGCTTAGTGGAGGTAATGGAGTTGAGATGTGCTGTTGTAAATCAGCAAGAATCGTAAGAAAGAAAAAATAAATTGTCTTAAACCGGGGAAGTTCAAGGTAGAGCAAATGCCAAAAGAAGTAACACTTGGGCTAAAAACTGAAACTGAGCATACAGTGCTGCAGAAACAATGTTCCAGACTACTTCAGGCAAATATTCCCCCAAAACTACCATTATCAGCTGCTTCAAAACTCATCTGCACCCCCTCAGCATGCCCCTCTCAATCCACCTCCAAGTCTGGATGTACTGTACTTCTCCCCATCTATCAGAATTCCAAGCTCTATTTCAAAACTTCAGAAACACAGGCTCACCATTTGTTTTTTACCCCTCTCAGGACAACAAGTCAGTTACAATGATTATCAACTATCCTGGGCAAAGTTCTGCAAGGTAGGAGTCCAAAAGTAAAACTCAATTCTTTCTCTTACCACTCACGTGAATGCTTGTCGCCCTGATGCTTCTGGTAAGATTCCCACTTGCAATATGTGGGACTTACAGCCCAGCACAATCACATTCCTTGTAAAAGTTTAACTAGGAAAATACTGTTTCCAGAAGTTTAAAGTTTGGGCTAAGAGATTTACTTAGTTACATTGCTACAGATATCAGAAACTGTCATTATAGTGTGCCCTACATACTTCTGTAAATGGCCAACAGATTGTGCTGTCAAAGCATACAGTTCATGAAGCACACAGTAATTGTTTTCATAGGGTCAGTTGTGACCTAAATCATTTCACGTAGGACAGATATTCAGCAACTTTGACAAAGAGCAGATAACTGTTCAGAAAGAAAGGTAAAACCATTCTACTCTTATTAATTAATTACATTATTTAAGTAAGTATGGCTTCTGGGAAGAAAGTTCAACTTTCTCATCATCATTTCTCTCAAAACGTAATTTCATAACCAGGAAGAAACAGTGAATGTGGTTTGTTTTTTTTTTTTCCTTGGAAAAATGAGCTGCTTCCAATGCGTATCTTAAAAACCGATCGGTTTTATGTCAGGCTGAAAGAGACATTGCTCAAAACAGCAGTTCAAATTTGTAATTCTGGTTTGAATACACTAGATTATTCTCAAAAACCTGAGACAGCCATGTCATATGGATGTTGGGTAACACCTCTCACACTTCTCTTGTGGTGGTTTTTTTTTAAGGAACATTTGCCTGGAAAGTCTTTTACCTTTTGGGTTTGGCTTGAAGCTATCCTGGACTTAATTAAAAAGCACATTCTTCCTCTTTGGATTGATGGGTGAGCAACAAGGAAACTGCTGTATATTGATCTCTCCCTGATTTGTCTTTTTTTCTCTTTACTAACCTCAGTTTTACCTATGCAGAAGGGAATTTGCAATGAGTTTAAAACTTCTGTCTCCCTCTTCCCATCTGTAACTTTCGGAAAATTTAGCCAAAAGGGAACATCACCAAATCTCTTAGGAACAGCAGGTTACACCTATTTATCAGTTCTGTCAGTGTACAGCCAAGTACTGAGATAAATTTCATCATGCTTCATAGTTCTCTGCACTCAATGCCATTGAGCTCCACCTATAAATCACATGAAGCTTTTGTCACACTTTCAAGATCTTGTAAAGCTTTTGTCACCAGCCGTTGAACATCTATATAACGTTTGGCCAATTGCACTGATCAGACTGAATTCTGTGCTTTCTTCCAATGGTAAACCCATGATTTTATTTTGTTACACTTCAGGTACATAATGGGATTTGTAAGCAAAGAAAAGGAA
Source organism: Nestor notabilis (assembly GCF_000696875.1). Taxonomy (NCBI): domain Eukaryota; kingdom Metazoa; phylum Chordata; class Aves; order Psittaciformes; family Psittacidae; genus Nestor; species Nestor notabilis. The sequence goes on from NW_009933323.1 coordinate 36,026, forward strand.
CGAATTTTGCTCAAAGACAAGACACCGGGAACATTCTTATTAAGGTTTAGTGAAAGCAATCTGGGTGGAATTACCTTTACTTGGGTGGATCAGTTAGAAAATGGTAAGTATAACTTTTTAAAAATAAACAGAAACCTCAAACTCTGCACTACACCTGTAATAGGGAAGCCATGTTTTCTTCTGTGTGAAAGTAAACTTCACAAGTACCATGTTTAGTATGGTTTTGGGCAAGATACAAGTATCGTATTTACTGAAACATAAACCAAAACTCTGAAAATCTATCTCTGGGTTCTTTATATTAACTATTGTAACTTCATTAGGAAATGTAGCTGCTTACTGCAGGCTTTAAATTTCTTTACACATGTGCAGAAGGTATATCTTGAAAGCTGCTAACATTGATCTGAACAGGTAAACCGCACACCAGTGTAAACTGCAAACGAAAAGGCGAAAATTCACTCCAACTGCAGATGCCAATCTACCAGTTATCAGTGGTTATGGTGCCTCTGTATTTTTACAGGAGACGTTACGTTTCATTCGGTGGAACCCTATAATAAAGGTCGCTTATCTGCACTGCCTTTTGCTGACATACTGCGTGATTACAAAGTTATTATGGCAGACAACGTTCCTGAAAATCCTCTGAAGTATCTGTATCCAGACATTCCCAAAGATAAGGCCTTCAGCAAACACTACAGCTGTCAGCCAAATGAAGGTTAGGCTCCATTTCTCTGTTCACCCTTTCTGCAAAGCAGCTGCAAAGTCGAGAGGCAATTTGAGGAATGTGGGAGAGGAGGAAGAGATTAAGATGCCTCCTTTAATTGGCATCGAGAGAACTGTTTTAACATGTGTCTATCATTTAGACAGTTTCATTTTGTAAATACATTCTTGGTCTTAGGGGTTATATTAGAGGCGACAACAGCAATATTTAAAAGAAGCTAAGAAATAGATCTTACGGTAGAAAGAGTCAAAAGCTGGGATTATTTTTTTTCCTTACAAAATTCAGTGCTCGGGTGTTCAAAGGAAATGAAACTGAAAAGTCATCCTGCTTATTGGCTTTGTAATTGTGCTACAGTAGCACACAGTCTCTTTAATTTCAAGGAAATTCTGTATTTTCCAAACAGTTTGGAAGACCTGTTTTATTTCATTTCATTCAGTGGAATCCTATAGCAAAAGGTCACTGATCTATGCTGCCTTCTGCTGACCTACTTTGCAATTACAAAGTTATTGTGGCAGACAACGTTCCTGAAAAACCCTGGCAATTGAACTGGAAAATACAAAAAGGCTAGACAAGAACAGCTTCAAATATGTCCAGGCCCACACTCACTCTTGTCTAAGTTACAAGTCAGGACATTTTTAGATCAAATTTGCTCTCGCTCAAAAAGCCCTCAAAGCCTTGATTTTTTAGTAGGTAATACACATTCATCTAGACTTCCAATATTAAAGGTTACAATCCCATTTGAGTTCACATTCCTACACTACCCAAGAATATTTGGAGGCTACAAGTGGTTTTCCTCTTCATTTTAATTCGGTTGACTTCGCCTAATGCTCTAATCCTCTAAAAATGTATGTGTATGCTTGATTTCATGCAAAAGCCATTGCTGAAGCTGTTATCTGTAGAGAGCAAGCTCCACGCAAGCATTTGTGGAACTGAAATCTAGAGGCTCAAAATTACCGAGCTGGTAAAGTTACTCTATATTTGCTTTTGAAATCCTACCGAGATCTCTTTCATCAGTTGTGGTCTTATATTCTGACACGGCAATTCATATCAACGGAGCACAGTCAATTATGTGACTAAGACCTGAACCCAAGGACCAGTCCCAGGAATTCCCCTCATTTCTATGGCTGCTTATTTAAACATGAAGAGCAACATTTCTGTTTTAACGTATTATAGTCTGCAGCACTTAAAGCAGATAATCCATTTCAAATAAATAATAAAATCACTAGGCAATATTTAATTTCTAACTTTCATTTTTAGTCTCAAAGCCCTCAGATGGAGGCGGCAAAGGTTACGTTCCTTCTGTATTTATCCCAGTCTCCAAAATGTAAGTATTCTTACAGATGTATTACATTTCAAATGTTATTTTAATTCAAATGGATTTATTAAATTTAAATACTCTTTCAAAGTTTTCCCTGCCACCCTTCTCCCATTCAAATAGTTCAGGAAAGCAACACATTGCATGCTTTTATTTGGCCAAGGACTGCTAAAGACAAGACAGGGAAGTAAAGAACTTCACTTTTATGGTGCTTTTCCCATCCATGTGGCAAAACATTTGTAAAAATTGAATGAAAATTTTACAGTACTCTGATCTACTCATCTTTCACTGCCTCCTTTATCTCTCCAGCAACTGATATTAGAGTCAGGTTTATCCTCTCTTCCCTTGGTCCTATCTCCTACATTTTTAAACATATACCAGCTTGTTAGCATGTGCTTACAGGGCCACCAGCAAGCGCAAGTACAAGCTTAACTTAAGCATTCACCCTACTCCACTGCTATGCATAAGTTGGAGGGATTTAGGTTGCTTTTAAGATTATTTTTGTGGTTTGTTCTTTTTTTTTTCTTTTTTTTTTTTTTAAGCTTAAATGATTCTACAGATCCACATTCTCCATCAGATCTTCTTCCAATGTCTCCAAGTGTTTATGCTGTGCTGAGAGAACACCTGAGTCCCACTGTGATCGAAACTGCTGTATGTTGTAAACTTTTCCATTCATAAGTTAATACTGTACATACATAAGCAAGTTGAACATGAACAACACATATGCTGTTTATAAAAAAGGCTGCTTACACAGCTATTAGAAAAATCAGTGCTTTTCACGTGGTGCAGACATTTCCTATTCTAAATGGGACAGGATGTACAAGCATACTTGGAAGCACTGTGTTATATAAAATTGTCTGACACACTGGCCAATGAATCATGAATGTCATAATTCAAAGATACCAGAGTTCCTGCACAAATGAAACCTTTACACTGACGAATATATAATGATTACACTAATTCTGCAGATAGCACAAAGGACTTGACTTGCTTAGGGAAGCTGCACAAGGGACAAAAAACTTGCAGTTCAGCAAACTTGCGCAACTTTTCTCTGCTGCAAGTTTCTACTTGAGGTACCAAAGTGAGAAACTAGAAGTCAACTAAAATCTTAGCAAATAAAACTAATATTCGCTAAGTATAATGAAAGAAGTCAACTAAAATCTTAGCAAATAAAACTAATATTCACTAAGTATAAGGAAAGATTGGGAAAATACTGTACCAACGTCCTATGTAAAATATCTCCCTCTTCTACTTACTGACTAAAATTGTGTTCTGAATCATTGTGGTTTAGAATACTTCAAGCACTGATGTGTAGCCACTGGAGATTTGCCCAGACTTCTATCAGGAAACAAAGCGGTGGTTTGGCTTTAACAGCTTTAAAAGAAAACCTCCTTTTTTAATACTAGCTCTTGGTTTTCTCTATGTTCAATGATTTATGATCTTAAAATAGTTATGCATTTAGATGCCTGTCAACTCCCCTTCAAATGCCTCTCTGTAAACACTCCTTCTCACCCACAAACAGACCAAAACTAAACAAGAATCCTGACTGCTGGGGATTGGAAGCACAGTTAAACTTTATATACAAATAGAGGAGTTCTTTAATATACATCAAGCTGAAGATCTGTTCAAGAGCAAAATACCTTTTTCTTGCTGCTTCACCTTTTCCTCTGATAGCAAACTAGTTCTTCAGCTAAAACTGAAACACTACCCTGAATGGAAATTCTGTGTTAAAACCTACATACCCAATTTGAGACATGACCCCACTCGTTTATTGTTTGGTTTACACCATATGAAAACAGTTCTGACCTAAACTGCTTTTGTGAACTAGTATGCATTTGCATTTCGCAAAGCTTAGGCAGTGCAAATAACAGGTGGCTTCACTTCTGTTCATCATCAGGTTCCAAATGTTTTTGGTTTCTTTTAGCACTCACAGTAATTCTCAAACCAGCTCTTTCCAGAGCTTATAAACAAGCTGTGACCACTGCCATCTTTTGGAGTCGTAACTGTACAAAAAACCCCATGTGTTTGGTAATGAACTGGGAGAGTCAAATACAATGGTGTTGCAGTTTTTAAAGGTACTACAGAAGGGGTTCAATGCTGCTAGATGGTAGGTGATATTCTGGAGGCTCTTAATGAGAAATGTTTTCTAGAAATTAGTTGAGAAAATAGTTTTAGAAGATTTTAAGTATTCCCTCCTTACTTTTAACATTCTATTTACCTTGATAAATGGAAAAGAGGAAAATAAGGAGGTTTCTTCTTTATTGTCTCATATTCACACAACAAACTACCCTAGTGAAGAGCTTGCTAAGTACAGGAAGCAGACAATCTGCATTATTACAGCAATACTTTCTCTCCATGAGATGCCAGTGAAAAAGCACTGTGTGAGATGCAGAGAACAAGGGTGCTGTCTGCAGTGGGACAAAATATCCTACAACTCAGTAACTCAGTCTTAGCAAGATATACTTTTTGTAGTCTTCCTGAATTCCCTTCTAGTTTCCCCCTCTCCAGATTCCCCTACCCATCAGGAAAACAAGACTTCACTAAAACCCCTGTAATACATAATCCATAGGCTGCAAGAACCACAAGAGTTCATGTAAAAATATGTCTGTTTCAGTGCAAGTACCACACAGTATTTTCTAATGAGCATTCCTATATTTTGTGAAGAACCAGAAACGGGATCCTCAGTTTGTATTATGTTGTCAAAATGACCCTGCAGTTACCTGGAGCCAGAAAATGTTTCATGTGCTGTTACTTTTGAATGAATAGCAGTAACTGCCACAAGACTAATCTTTTCCTTCTTTTCTTGTAGCTGAGTTCTCCTTACTCACCTGACTGAAGTTCACAAACCAGAAAAATCAGTAATCGTGTGAACATCACATGGGTTAAAGATGAAGTAACTTTTATAGTTTTCCCCCCATCATCTCTGTCCCTCAGAATTTCCCAGAAACCATGAGAATATTATTCTTGAGCCTCTGTTACCAAAAGCATGTAAACCAGGAATCTTCTTCCTAGGGACTTACAAATAGCCTCCTGCAAGTCAGAATTGCTGCCCTCACTGATAAAAGGCCAAATTCTTTCTGGCTTGGAGGTCATTTGACTTCCGTGAGGTCCAGCAGAGATAAATTTTACTTGCAGAATTGACATCCATAGAATTGCTGTAAATATGAGAGTGCAAGAACAGAATGTTTTGTTTCTGAAAACAGCATATAAGGATAAGTAAATACATTAATGCGTTTGAGGAAATGATGATTTATTATTTTAAGTAGTTTCTGTCTAATCATCATCTTGCACACTATTGGTTTAGCTTCTATTTTAAAGCAAAAATTCTCATCCTCCTGAGTTCAATGTCCCATAGGTGTCTAGGATTTGCTTTTTTCCAAAGATAAACTACATTCAGCATAGATTTTTATGTGCCACCACGGCACAAGTTGTGGAAGGCAGGCAGGCAGGCAAGGCTGGGAAGACCAGGTTGTTCCAGAAAGGAAGCAGATACAAAAATTGTGGTGTCAAAAGGCTGTCTCTCCATTTTGCTGCTGAAGTGCAGAAGTAAATCTATTTGTGGATGAAGCACTCAGATACTACAGCAAGTACTATCAGAGTCTACCAAGGAAAATACTGACAGAGTCTGGATACTACCTGGTAAACGTGGACTGGGAAGCAGTTTTTAAAAAGTAGTTACTGAAGAGCTGCAGCATTTGCTGATCACTGGGCAAATTGTGCTACATGACAAAGTATTACCTGCCTGTCAGACTCATTTAATAAGCAGAATAACTAGCTTTTGTATGAATGGTAGAGAGCTTTTTTGAAACATTCTTTTATTGTTATTATTATTATTTCAGGCACTGTAAAACCAGTGCTGGGTTTGGGTTGTTTGGTTTTGGATTGAGGTTTTTTCTTTTTCCTCCCAATATTATCCCTAAACCCTCCCTTAATAGAATAAACAGGCATTTCCAAGGCTGCTGTATTTCACGTATGCAGTCTCACTCAAGATTTAAATCTTGCCTGCAAAATACATGATTAATGCACACAACATTCTTAAACTACATGCAAACCCTTGCACATTTGCATCTTGAAGTCTTCTGCAAATTAGGTACAAATAAGACAACTGGGATGGAAACAACCTCCTTGACTCAGTAAGCCCCGATTTTTGCTTTCATTTTTCTTTTTTTACTCAATCCTCTCATGCATACTATTAACGTTAGTTGAAAGCAAGTGAATGGAAACAGAGTAATGAGATACTTCTGTGCTACACAGGAACATGAACAAACACGTCTCTGTTCATCAATCTGAGCGAATTAAAGCAAGCTGCAGATAAGAAGTCATTTTCCCCTCAGAAAGCATCATGTATAAATAATTTTCCAAAACAACTATTGTGTATATAGTTTGGTAACATCTGTAATTTATATGACCAGCATGAATAAAAATGGATTTTAGCTTAAAGTTGGATACCTGGGCTTCAGTGGAATTTTTTCCAGATAGAACAGGAAGAGTCATGCCTTCTTTGTGCTGATCTCAAGTCTGAACTACTAGCAGTAAGAGACGCCTAAAGCAGCAAACATAACTTCGGTTCACACCAGCTAATTGCATGCCTTTTCATTCTAACCTCAGTACAAATGAAACGGGCGATAACCTGTCCTTTCAACCATCTCAACTTCATGGTGAGTACTGTAAAAAAAGTCCAGCCATGGCACATGAAACAATCTTCCGTCTCCTTCTTCCCTGCTCCCTGTGCAATGCAACTCTTCAAGACTCTTGACTTCAACACAGTATCCTTTGTGTTACTGAATAGCACTGTGGATAAGGTTTTGGCATTGCAGTTCCTACTACTGTTTTAAATCAGATTTTGCAAGGGGTCGGTCTGACATTTAGTTTAAAGGCATGTGCCTTTAAATCAGTTTGCTGCTCCAAAGGGACACCGAAGTAATTTTCTGTGAAATCAATATAAACAATCCAAGCCTCCTTCCATTAAAAAAGTGAGAATTTTGTCCTTATGCCACTTTCAGTAAGAAGAGGGTTCTCTAGTAAAATGATGGAGGGAGAGAGAGAGAGAAGAGAAAAAACACACTGAAAGGGGTGCCTCCGACACTGCCAGAAGAAATGAAACATCTGTTTTTAAGTACTTTTACTGTGGTTGTGCTTTCACTGTGTTTTGCAGCAGCAGAGTCAAAAATAACAGGAAAATTAAAACAACATGTTATTGTTCTATATGTTGTGTCTTGCCACATCACAATAATGATTCCAATAAAAAAAAAAAAGGCGAAAACTGTCATGTACCTTCTGCTACAGCTTTTATTTATAGCCATATTTATATCCACCACTTGGTAGCATTTCATGCCATGAAGTTCACCAAACAGATCTACTTGCTTGTTTCTTCCATGGACTATGGATCCTAAAAAGGATCCAAACATCCTGCACCAGATCCTGGACTTAATTTCTTCCAGTCTTTGTTGCCACATCATACACAAGACAAAACCAAAAAGGACCTGTCATGCCCAAGTAGCACCAAGCGTCCTAGCAAATAACACGGTTGCAAGAAAGGTGACATGAAGGAAAACAAAACTACTTTATCAAGCTATTCCCTGGGAAGGAAACTCTCAACTGACAGAACACTGGGAACTATCAAGACACTCGCCACCTGCAGTTTATAGGCACTCTTGGTTTCGGTAACTTGGACGGAAACCTGGGTTACAGTTCATAACTAACTGTTTCAACCGTGCCTGTACAGCCCTTTATGGCACTGCCATGCCTTCCTTCTGTCCAGTTGAGACCATGGCCGCCCTCACACGCCTCTGCCGCAGCTCCAGTTTTCCAGAGCCAGCCCAGTGCTCCGCCAGCTGAGCATCCCACCAGCAGGACTTGAGAACGGGGCATTTCTCCCTGTCACGGACGGAGGGCAGGGGTGGGGAGGTGGCGGGGCTGCCGGGCCGCAGCGGGTGGAGGCAGGGCCGCCGCCG